>NC_052515.1:13753763-13798587 GCF_014356525.2 Nilaparvata lugens
TGCTTGTTTACAGCTAATTTTACACTTATTAAGAAATGGAGTGGCTAGTAAGAGAAGAGTACTGAAGTCACAGTTGTTGTCAAAAATGTGTATAAATATATATTTTCAACTCTCCAAAATTTTGAAAAAATGGTATGTTGTCCAAAAAAAATAGGTTATGTAATCACACACTGCTCGTTACTAGATTTTCGGTCCAGGAATGATGATTTAAAATTTTGAATTTTGAAGGTTGATTTAAAACTCTAAATGAATCACAGAATGTATCACAATAAATTAAAGACTTTAGAAATTTTGCACTCATTTAAAAAAAAATTAATACAAAATCAAAAATCTGGTGTGGCGCACTCCACACACTTTCCTTGCCGTTATGAAAATTGATCACTGACGCTAGTGTTCCCGCGCATCTCAAGTCTATTATTCAAATATTGAGCCAGCTGGTGACAGGGCAATAACGCTGGAGACACACATGAGGTCTGCTATCTCTTCATAGTGAATGATTTAATAGAATCAACAATAATTTGCAATTGAATAATCACATCTTCTCGAAATTATTCGTGACAAGTGGTAATTGAGTGGAATATTTCTGATTAATTCAAACCATCTAAATTCAAAATTTATAGTTTTAATGTTTATTTTGGACTAAAATTTCATAAAAATTGTACACGTGAAATTCTAACCTTATCTTGGACTTTGTCACTTATAAATTTGGAAGAAAAATAGCACAAGGACTACCTTATTATTTCATCTTTCAATGTTATTACATTAGTGTCATTGCATTGTAATAAATAAATAAATGAAAATGAATGAAATGGATAGAAAATCATCTGATGCATCAAATCCAAAGAAATGTATCTATTCACCTATCCTTCGACGACCATATCACTACGATCCATATTACACTACTAACCTATTCCTCTGGCACCCATTCCTCATCACCAACCCAAATTCCAACCATTTCCCCGACCGACAATTTCCCTATTCCCCAACCCTCATCGAAATTATAAGACCCCAAATCATCCCCTGTTCGACCGCCTATCAAAACTGGACTGCTACCCCAATTTAGGCCGACCATTCAATTCAATTCCCAGGAAGCTTAATATGATAAGCTGTCTCTCAAAAGTCCCTCTGCCGGGCTGGCTGGACTGGGCTGGCCACCTCACAGTATTCTAACTTCGGCACAAGTCATTAGGTGGGTCCAAAGTTGGTTCCACCACAAACTGTCAGAATTCCGTATAAGATAAGATTAAAGCTTCCCAGTCAATCAATGCTGCCAGGATGAATTAACTCATTCCAACGTGAGATTGACTTCAAACTGTCAGAACTCCTTATGATATAACATTAAAGCTTCCTATTTATCCAATGCTGACAGTTTAAGTTCACTCTTTCCAACGTGAGATTCACTACAAACTGTCAGAATCTCTTATGAGATAACTCCATAGTTTCCTATTAAACCAATACTGACAGTTCATATTCACTCTTTCCAACGTGAGATTCACTTAAAACTGTCAGAACTCCTTATGATATAACATTAAAGCTTCCTATTTATCCAATGCTGCCGAAAGGGTAGTATGAATGGTTCCTTTCAAAGTGGAAACCACTTCATACTGTCATTATCCTGATGAATAACATCAATACCTCCTCTATTCAACAAATGCTGTCAGGATGAAATAACTCTCTCTAAAGTGCATTTCACTTCATACTGTCACCAGCTCTCATAAACTACATCAATGCTACCTATTTAATCAATTGTGACATATGGATGAACCCTTCCTGAAATGAATTCTTTTAATTCTGTCATCATCTCTCATTAATAACATCAATGCTACTCATTTAATCAATACTGACACTTTGGATGAGCTCTCTCTAAAATGAAATACACTTGATACTGTCACCATCTCTCATGAATAACATTAATGCTACTCATTTAATCAATACTGACACTTTGGATGAACTCTCTCTGAAATGAAATTCACTTGATACTGTCACCATCTTTCATAAACTACATCAACTTTCCCCCATTCAATCAATACTGACAGTCTGGGGTGAATATCGTAGAGGGTTTCTGAGGGTACCGATTACCCCTTTCAACCCCCTTTCCCCTCCCAGTCCCTAGATTCAATCTACTACCCACCCCATACACGGAACTACCCCCGAAATTTGAAACACGGTTCGACCAGAAATTATTATATAGTGGCCGAAATTCGGGTGAAATGAGCATCAGTGGCCGGTTTATTGAATCGACCAACTTTGAATCGACTCTCGAAAGCATGTCGATGTCGAATGATCGAATATCGTTCAATTTCGGATCGGTGGAGCGAGAAGTGGACGTAATTGGGAAGGTGGACGGTTTTAAGATGGGGGTGGTGTGATGTTGGGGTGGGTGAAGAAGATTGGGTCATTTTGAAGTAGGTTTCTATGTGAAGCTGTGAACAGACTTATGCGCCACGAATCCACGCTGTGCGCTTTACATCAGCTGATACAGTGAGTTGCGAATATAATATGACCATCAGCTGATAAGAGAGTAAAATGGCAATATAGCCAACCGCATGAATATAATAACAGATGAGTGCAACGTTGCAAATAAGAATTGAAAATTGTTGACCACAGCTGATTGAAAATGAGAATTATTTTTCTTCAGTATACTATTTTCAAAACACCTGATGAATTCACAACTATTATGGATGCATGGAGTGAGTGTGAAGGGAGACTTATGTGTTCCAATTTCCATCGGACTATTTTCGTGCGGTTGAATAGGGTGAGCTCACCGGGCAGTAGAACTCTGGCAGATTTTCTGGCAGCTGTTTTATTGAAAGCATTGGAAAGTCAAGAGGAAAGCTGCATGGAGTTTCAAAAATTGCTTCTCAATTATGATTATTATATAATTACTCATCTAATATGAGATTACTAATTATATCATTACTCATCTAACCAAACGGTCTGAATGGGTTCTTTATGATATTAGACTCAAACACTACATTTGGAATATTTCAACAAATATATTACTTTCCTTGCCCTATTACCATAGGTAAGGAAAGTATTGCTTTCCAAAAAAGATTATAAGCTCAAAATTTGAGAAAATGAGATTATTAAATTGCAAACTGTTGGCAACTGTTGAAATCATTCACTATGGAGAGATAGCAGACCTCGAGTGTCTACAGCGTTATTGTCCTGTCACCAGCTGGCTCAGATCCTTGAACAGTAGACTTGAGATGCGCGGGAACACTAGCGTCAGGTGATCAATTTTCATAACATCAAGGAAAGTTGTGTGAGTGCGCCACACCAGATTTTTTTAAAATTTGTTGACTACTCTAGATTCATTCAGACATGTGAGTACTTGGCATCTCAACAATTTTTCCAAGTATCGAAGATCGTCAACAATGTCTCACTATCTCCCTGTTTCTCTCTCAGTTCTTCACTGGTCATTCTCTCTTACTCTTTCCAGTGACTCCCCTTTCCTTGCCCACCGTTCCATAGATTTCATCTCATACTTCATCCACAGGAAGTATCTGATCAAAGTAGCAGAGTCCAAAGTTTGGAGGACACAGATAAATTGGTCTCAGTGGAGATTTCTTCTCTCTTTTTTGATTCAGTAACAAGAAGGGAGTGAGAAAAAACTAAGATCAAACGGGGATTTGACATGTAGAAAGAACAAGTCATGTCAGAGGCCCTGAAATTGATCAGTTGCGACCTGAAAACTCTGACACCAGACCTGAGCCAGCCAGGTCACTCGATATTATTATTATGAAAGGAAGAAGACGAACGATACATCAATTCAGAGGAAGAGAAGGTAATAAAGAGATGAAAGGAAAGAGGAAAACTATCTACTGTAAGTAGGTAAAAGTAAGGGTGAGCAGGAATGGATAAAAGTGAAAAATGTAGAGAAGTATGGGTAATAGAAAGAAAGGGAAGAAAACTAAGTACTAGTGAGAATATAGATGGTAGATTTGAAGAAAGAAGTCCAACTCACTGTGGAGAAGAATATTAGGAGCCACTCGGCGCTCAGTAAAAATGATACTGTCCTAAATCTTCTCGGTCCCATCTTTCTCTTTGGGCCCCGAAAACTTTCTTGTCTCCTTATCTCATCTCTCCATCTATCAGTCCATCCACCTTCCACCCATTTCTCTATAGGCAACTTTTCTCACTCACTTTTACTTGTTCCTTAGCACAGGGGTCGCCAAATCACTTTTTCTTGGTTGCTACTTTTTCATATGGGTTCCTTTCCCGCAATGTTCCTTCACTAGACCAGCTATTCTTGAACAATTTTGAATGCAATCTTGTTTGATAATACGTGATATGTAAATATATTATAATATTCAAAATATCTTATAATGCAATCTTGTTTGAAATTACGTGATGTGTAAATATATTATAAAAATCTATGAACCTGGAATATTCAAATTAAAATTTCAATTGACAATATCAATTTATCCAATTAGAATGATTTGACGAATAATTAATTTTGTATCATTATTCAATTCTGGAAAGAAATAACAAGTCACCCCCTGGGTTGGAGAACTCGCTCATGAACTGTTGTATTGTGATATTTGAGACCTGCAATCTTTAATTATACAGTTTGTGAAAATTATGAAAACAGCCGAATATTTCTTACACAACAATAATTTGACAGTAGGTTTCATTGGCGATCCTATCTGAAATGAAAATTTCACTCTTCAGAAATTACTCCGTCGCTTAAACATCTATGTCCCTGATATGAATCCAATTTAATTATTTGAATTGAGAAGGTGGTCATGCGATACATGATTTCAATACAGAGTTTCAAGAGAAAATGAATGACGAAAACAGCACATTGATATCTCAACACGTATCAATATTTTTTGTTGATGTAAAAGTTGTAAATTTTTTTCTATATTAACCAGCTAAAATAATGTGTCAGAGAATGGAGGTCCGTCTGTGTGATAGCTTCCAAATAGCCTCAGCTGATGTTATAGATGAATGAATGGAAAAACTGTTGTAGTTTCTAAAATTTTGTACTTTTGTTAAGTTTAATACTGATATTTTTTTTTCAATTCAAAAAATAATTTATTCCGCACAACATAATATTATCACAAAACATTGTACTATCTAAAAATACAAAAAAAACCAATGAAAATTATATGTTTTGCTTTAGATGACAAAATAAAGCGAAAAAAATATGAGCACACCTATTATCTTGTGATTGTAGAAATATCTGTAAAACTATTTGGCAAATAAATTTCAATTTCAATTTTAAGTTGCATGCAATGAATTCTTCAGCTGACTAAACGATAAATCAAATAAATTTTTCCTCTTCATTTTTCCAATGTTATCTGTTATATCCTGAAAAAGGACGAAGGAGTGAGTCAATTCCGTTGTTCAACAAACTTGGCCTGTAAAAAATTTCGAAGAACACGTGATCAAAATGTAAAGCTGATAGATCGATCCTTTCTAAAGTTATTGTAGAACATACAAACAGATGGACAACGATTTTGGCATACAGTCAAAAGTGAGAACTCACGCTCGTTGAAATAGATGTGGATATAGAAATTTCATATAAAAAAAAAATACTCAGAAATTTATTGTCAAAAACCACAGTTTATCAGAGATTGACAATGATGTAACAACCGAAACCGGTCCTTCTAAGTATCAATAAATCTGTGGTTTTTTGACAATTTTCAAGTATTTTCATTTTATATGAATAATGACAACAATATCAACTTCTCAACTATACAAAAAAAAATTCATGTACATGACCGTTTTGTTCATACCCTGGAAATGTATGCTGTAAGCGACACAAAGATACATGCGTATCAAAATCTCAAGTCGAAGAGTTCACCATTTCAAATGAAGTAGTCGTATAAATATTCAAGTGAAACTAAACAAACTAAATTCAATTTCTCTACATGAAGATCCCGTTCCATTCGAAAAATACATAAATATCGAGACACACAATAAAATTCCTTAAAACTCCCAACACTGTTGACTGGACAAAATATTATGAATATCGGTAACCTAGCAATATTGGAAAATTTCGCTGAATTTTATCCAAACGCACTGATTCCCTCCGGCATTTCCAAACTAAATTCCCCTAATAAATCGTACCAGTTCAATGAATTGCAATGATTAAAATATTATCGATAAACGACTTTTCCAGGCCTGGCTTTTCCAGTCGCTTCACGCTTGATTGGGTTCCGAAATATGATATTATATCAAACTTGCAGTTTTCGTTGTTGAGAACACCATTGCTATTCATTCTAAACAATGCTGACAGATTAAAGTGAATCTTGATGACTCAGTATTATCGTTTTGTTAAATCGGGCTCAAATATTGCTGCAATAAACTCGATTCATTTATTTCTCTAAGAGACCTTTTGGTTGGTTCCTTGAATTTATAGTTATTAATGAATAAATGTTTCTCCATGATTATCCAAACAGATTTATGAATAAGGGATAGGGAATTTTATCATCACTATTTCTAAATCGATATGTATACAGAGTGTTCTGAGAAAAGGTGTCCATAAGCAAGGGGGTGATTCCTTACATGAAAAGAAGAAAAAAAATTCTAATTAACATAGTTCCGAAAATGCTTGGTTATCAAGTTATATAGGGTGAAAGATTTCGTATGAATTTCAGTTTCCCTGCCCTATGGCTACTTGTTGGCTGTTAAAGATGCTAAATTCAGTGTACTTCATGTAAAATGAACTGAGAAATTGAATAGAATCGTTTACAGACCGTCAGTCACAGTAATTTTTAAGATATGTGATAAATTACGCGAAACTTGGTCCCGAAAAACAAGTTCCTTCAAGATTTGATGAAGATTTACTATGTTAAATGTACAATAAACACGGAATATTTTTTCACGGAACTTCTAGAAAATTCAATTTTGAAGAGAAAGATGTAGAATAAGACAATAATAGACAAATGCAACCTTGGGAAAATAATCCTCAATTACAAAACGCATGAAAAATAGACTAAATTTTTCAAGCTCTTCATTTTTCATGCGTTTTGTATGTAATATAGGGTTATTTTTTTAAGGTTGTGTTTGTCTATTAGACTTATTCCACATCTTTCTCTTCGAAATTAAGTCTTCTACAAGTTCTGTGATATTATTACAGAAATTAACAATATTTTGTGTTTATTGTACATTAAAAAAAAAAATCAGATTGAATTGGACAAATCACCTGCGTCATATGTCACCACCTCGTCTTCCACTACAAGCTGGGAAGTTGCAGTTGAATGAGAGAAAGAGACACCGAAAGACCGAGGAAGCGGTGGACATCAGAACAGGCTTCACAAGCCTAGTCCATGATGGTTGATGATGATGATGTACATCTAACATAGTAATTCTGCTTCAAACCTTAAAGGAACTTGTTTTTCGGGATCAAGTATCGCGTATTTCGTCACATATCTTACAAAATACTGTAGCTAACGGTCTGGAAAAGTTTTATTCAATTTCTCAGTTCTTTTTACATAAAGTAAGCTGAATTTAACATCTTAATTAACAGCCAACGAATACCCATTGGGCAGGGGAACTGAAATTTACATGAAATCTTTCACTCTGTATAACTTGATAACCAAGCATTTTTGGACCTTTGTTAATTGGAACTTCTTCTTCTTTTGATGTGAGGAATCACTCCCTGGCTTATGGGCACCTTTTTTCAGAACACTCCGTTTATAAGAGGAATATTGAGTTGTATGAATGAATTTCGACTTGTGCATTCAATCCCATCATTAAGAAACACTGGAACTTACACTATCATTAGCACATCTTTAGTAAACTACCAACATTTTATTTCTGATAGAATCAGACTCGATAACACGTTACTACCCTCATTACCACACGTTACACATCACTACACTTAACTACCCTCAGTAAACTATCTCTACTCAACCTCTAACATTGTTCTGATAATATCAAACTTGATAACACACTCCTTAACTACCCCAAATAAAATATCTCCACTTAACCACCAACATTTTCTGATAACATCAAACTCGATAACACGTACCTCCAATAACCACCCTCAATAAAATATATGCGTGCAAGGCCTCAAACACGACAATAATTACGCACCAGACATGAAAAAACGACCCTGATTGAGACATTCTTCATGTACTTACAAGTGCAAACAACGGGGTGTGTTACACAAGCTACTAGTCACCCTAAAAACATCGTGATTTTTCAATCGGGTTGGTTACCGAGCTACTAGTCACCCTAAAAACATCGTAATTCCTTAACCGGGTTGGTTAATGAGCTACTAATCACCCTGAAAACATCGTCATATCCAGGCTAAACGATAAATATTAAAGCCTGCTTATTAGTGTTGGTTATTGAGCTACTAGTCTCTTTAAAAACATAGTACACAATACCGAGCTACTAGTCACCCCAAAACATTGTAATATACAGTTTGCACAATAAATATTGAACCCTGTTCACTCTATCATAACGTGGCTTGCCTATTAGCGTGAGACGGCAGACGTTTGTTTTGGATGCATGCTTTAGAACTGCACGATTTGCTATTGGTCCTGTTACATACCGAGGGTTGATCTAATGAAGAAATAAATATTGTTTGTTGTTCTTCTTTCTTCTTCTTCTCTTTTTCTTTTCTTCTTTCTTCTTCTTCTTCTTCTTCTTCTTCTTCTTCTTCTTCTTCATCTTCTCTTCTTCTTCTTCTTCTTTCGGACGTGAATAAATTCTTGAGAAGAAGGGAAAAGAGAAAAAGGAGGTTCCGGGTTCAAACCTTGATACAGACAAAAGTGTTTCAGCTAGATTAATCCCGTGCTATCGGATGTGCACGTTAAATTGTCGGTCCCGGCTGATATGATAACAATATTGTGATGCGCATTGGAGACTGAAATACTCAGACGAGGTGGAATTTCCGTCAAGGATTCCTCAACAATAAAGTCATACGCCTATTCTAGAATGAGAGAAAAAAAGAGAATTGAAGGAGAGAAGAAAGGAGTACGAGACTGATAGATAGAACACGAGTGTAGTATGAGTGAAAGGTAAAAGAAGGAAGAAATGGGAGAAATTGAATAAAAGGCAATATATTGGTGGTTGAAGAATAGCAAATTGATTTGAAATTCATGAAGGATAATACATGGATTTCATCCAAAATACATCAATACACTGATTTCAAGAAAATTACCGTACCGTATTCGATTAACAAGAGAGAATCAGAGTGATTGATGTGGATGAAATGATTGGAACAGGATAGACGAAGAAATAAACAAAAAGTTGGACTCTTCTGAACAGTATAGAATTCAGAAGATTTGGAAATAACTAGAACCAAAGAAAATAGAATGTTCATATTCTCATACTATCCTATGAAATTCAGATTGGACTACCAATATCATGAAAGGTTGGAAAAACTGTTGAGAGTCAAGCAAAATACACAGGATTTGCACAGAAGGAAGTGAAAATACTGAAGAGAAACAAGAAGAACGAGACGAAGTCCATGTACAGAAAAAACATCTGGTACCATCTTAGGGTGGCGTTACTTCCTGTCCACGTAGACCATTCTGTACTAAACCAAATCCACCCTTAAACTTAAAAAGAAGCCAACGAACCACCCCTCTCGTAAATCTATAATTCAAGAAAAACAAATTCCTGGTGCTGATCCGAGTGGGCGGTATCCCATTATTGATGACCCCTACACACGATACTCTCTCTATTATTATTTATTAAAAACTACCACCTTTCCCCCACCCCCCTTGACCACCTTTCCCTCGCCCCTCACCCACCTTTCTCTCACCCTGACTCTCGTTTACTCACTCCAATCACGCACGCTTCACTAGAACTTCTTTATGTGCGGATCACATTACTGTAGCGATACCTTTTTATACTTTTATTGCTGTCATGAGACTGATTTATGTGTAAACAACGATTAATTTCAATATTGATTGCGTTTTGGGAGCTATTAATAGAGCTACCCAGCTGGTATTTTGGGTTGTTATTGTTTATTGTGCTTGTATCTAGAGTTATAGTTTCACATTTTTTCCTGATTGGTACAAGGGTTAACTTATGTTTATTATGGATTTTGATTATTGAAATTGAAATTGATTGTTATGCAGGATCTTTGATTGAAGATCCCACTGTTCATATAGTAGATGCAAGCTTAATTATGTTGATTGTTCAAATGAAATAAAGGGCTTTAATGAATAAGATCTACACAGCTGGTATCTTAGGTTATTATTGTTTATTGTGATTGTTTCTGGAGTTGTAGTGGTTTTATTTTTCTCCTGATTGGAACAAGGGTTAAATTATGTTCATTATGGATTTTGATTATTGAATTTGGATTGGTTGTTATACAGTTTCTTCTGTAGCTGGTATCAAGGATTATAGATCCTACTGTTCATAATTATTGATAGTAGATGCAAGATTATGTAGATTTTTGAATTGAATAAAGTGCTGTATTCCTTAGTCTATTCTTGTGATAAATAATGCGAGGGTAGAGATTTCAATTGAATATTCTGCTTGGTACATGGATTCTGTGGATCATTTTAATTCATTATTCTTCAGGTAGAATTCTAGCAGATTCATCATTCAGAACGGAAGGAATACTATCCACAACGATGAATATTGTCTTGAAATCAAATGCAAATCCAAATGAAAGATGACTCAACAATTCAGATGACGATCAGGAGGTACACATGATTATCAAAGAGGTAAGCATTGAAGTAGGTTCATGAAGCTGGTGACAATAATTATTGATAGAATTATATTTTGAGAAAAATCACAGTGCCTTGAAACGCGAATGAAATTCAAGGCAACAGAGGTAAGTATTAAAGTAGGTTCATGAAGCTGGTGACAATAATTATTATTGTTTTGATTATATTTTGAGAAAAATCACAGTGCCTTGAAACGCGAATGAAATTCAAGGCAACATACAAATAATATTATATTTGTCCTACTGTACTATTTCATTTCTCCTAAAAGTCAAGTGGAAACCTGATCAGATCCATGAGATTTTTTGAAAAAATATGGAAGAGCAATATCATTCAACTCTCCACTATTATTCTCATCCAATTCCCAATACAAACCACCCAAGAAAACTGAATTATCAACGTTAAATACATCACAACACATGGCTGAATAACAGAATTACAACACCTAAAAACAGCTGTTTGGTCTTCAACAAAGGCTTTCAAATTTCCACCTTTCAGCTACACCAATTTATTCCAGGTTCTACACATCTTCTACTCCTTACGCTTCACTCCACCACTCTGATCCTCCTTTCCCTTCTCTATCGACTCCTCCACTTATTCACCTTTTCCTCCTCCTCCTTCTCCTCCTTCTCCTCCTTTTCCTCCTCCTATTACTCCTCTTCCTCATCCACCTCCTCTTCCTTCTCCACCTGCTCCACCATCTCCTCTTTACAGTGTGTTTGCGGGTGTCCTGCCACACATGAATTTTCTCACTTATGACCTGTTTGTTGTTTACTCCTCCCTCTCCTTACCCTTCAACACCTCCACCTCCTCCTCCTCCTGCTCCTCCTTGTCCTTCTCCTCGAACACACAACACACAGAATGCGTGCTTCTTTGATCTTAACAGGAAGGCGTGGAGGGGGTAACAAACCCCTCAATTGCTTCTCGAAATGAATTTATGAACTCTGCACTACGCATATCCTTTGTGTTCTATGCTTTCCATAACATCCCCTACAACTTCCTTTAGTTCTCCTTTTGCTTCCTCTCACTCCTTTTCTTCTTCATTTCTTCTCTCACCTTCACTTCCCTTGTTTTCTTTCCTCCTTCTCTGTTTGATAAATTGTTGTCTTGTTTTCCTCCTTATTTTCCCTCACCTTTTCTTCCCTTGTTCTCTTTTCTCCTCTATTTCTTCATTGTTGTCTTATTTTCATCCTTTTCTTTCCTCCTTCTCTGTTTAATAGATTGTTGTCCCGTTTTCCACCTTTTTTTTCCTCGCCTTCTCTTCCATAGTTTTCTTTTCTCCTCTATTTCTTCGTTGTTGTCTTGTTTTCCTCCTCCTCTTCCCTCACCATCTCTTCCCTTGTTCTCTTTTCTTCTCTTTTTCTTTATCCTTGTGTTTCTTTCCTCCTCCTCCTCTTTCCTCACCTACCCTTCCATTGTTCTCTTTTCTCCTCTATTTCTTTATATTTGTCTTGTCTTCCCTCTTCATACACATCCATTTCTCTCCTTCCTCTTTCTCTTTTCTCCTCTTCTTCTTCATTCTTGTCTTGTTTTCCTCCTTCTCTTCCCACACCTTCTCTTCCCTTATTCTACTTTCTCCTCTTTTTCTTCATTCTTGTCTTGTTTTCCTCCTTCTCTTTGTTCACCTTCTCTTCCCTAGTTCTTTCTCCCCCTCTTTTTCTTCACAATTGTTTTGTTTCCCTCTTCATACTGTTCTATTCCTCTCCTTCTTCTCCCTCATTCATTTTCAATCCATCATTTCCTTCATTCATTCCTAACTTACACTGATAACTTTCTTTTAAATCCACACCTCTAATCATTTCTCCAATCGTCTACTCACTCGCCCAATATGTTTCATTTACCATTCTTCTAATTATTGTCAATTATAGTGTGACTTTCATCTTCATTTTTTCCAAAGATTCTCCACTTTCATTATGATTCTTCAATTATTTTATTTTTTCCACATCACTCCTATCATTTCATTCCCACAAATAGTTTCAAAAAACCTTATTCTCTCTCCAGTTTTCCACGACGTATCTTGCTATTATAGCTTTAAATTCTTACTCCTAGTTTTTTCACGACTACATTTTGTTTTTCAATATTCGACATGTCTCCTTCGCTTCCCTACCTTCTTCTCATCATAACTAGGAATAATTTCTTCTTCTTCTTCTGTTTCTTCTCATCCTCCTCCTCCCTCTTTCCCTTGTTTCTCCTCCTCTTCACATCCTCATCCGCCCTCTTTCTCACTTTCTTCTCCTTCTTCTTCTCTTCCTCCTCCTCCATATTCTTCATTCTCCAATCTTCCTCCTCCATCTTTTCCCTCTCCTTCATGCTCTATTTCTCCTCTTTCTTCCCCCTTCCTCTCCACCTATACCACCTGCACTAAACACACGACCAAAACATAATACTTTCAGCCCTTTGGTTGTCGGAGGCAAATTTCATTTCATCACGTTCGCGCCGTTTATTATTTATCAAGGAAGCACAACATACAACAACACGAGAACAACGCGGCTCAACATGAGATTATCAACAAATCCAGTCGCCTTGTTATCCGACTTATCTCCTTCACCCACACATCCTCTTCCTATCATCAACTTCCTTCTTCTTCTTCTTCAGCTTCTTCTTCTTCTTCTTCTTCTTCTTCTTCTCTTTTCTTCTTCTTCTTCTTCTTCTTCTCCTTCTTCTGCTCCTTCTTCCGGCTTCTTCTCTCTTACACACGCAAACTTTATTAATTTCTATACTCTTTGCTGCCTGTTCCTGTTTTAATACATGCACTTTATAATCAGCTTGCAGTGAGCAACGGTTTTTTTGGATACACTCTTCCCTTTCTAACCGAATCCTTTCTTCTATATTCATCAAAGACTTTATTTTATGTAGTGATTCTATTGATATTATACTGTCACTCCATTCTCTTTTCTCAATTATTATAATTCTCTCATCCATTCTTCTTCCTATTTCCATTTCCTTCATCCACATTTACCCATTTCTTATCACTTTACTGAACTCTCCTCTCATTTTGAAATTTTTTCTCTTTGTTCTTTAATCATTTCTACTGTTTTTGATCAAAATCTTCCAATCACTCATTTCATTCACATATCAATTTTTCTCATGAACAAAATGTAAGTGTGAAAATATCAGAATCAAAGTGTGTAAATAGAGACATTTATCTTCAAATCTATTCATCCCATCATCTTAATAATTAAACTTTTTTATCCAGACACTTTCTCCAACAATCTCTCGCTTTCTCTCTATTTCTTCTTTCTACTTCCTATCATGTTTTATCCATCCTTTTCTCATAATCTCACACCTCCCCCATCTCACACTTTCATAAATCCCTTTCAAACCCCTTCGTCTTCTTTGTTCTTTTTTCTTCTCCTCTTCATACTCTTGTCTCACCATCGTACTTCACCCCCTCTCAATTCATTGCTTACTATTTTCCATCCTCCTTATTCCTCCTTCTCATTTCACACAGTTTTCTTCTCTCTCCTACTCCCATTCATCCCTCTCATTCCACTCCTGTTTTCACTTCCACCTCTCCTTATTCTCTCTCTATTCATAGCTTTCTCTTACTATTCCTCATCCTCTCCCACACTCTCTCTTTTCCTCCTTCTCATCTCACACAACTTATCCTCATTTATCCCTTTATCCTCTCCTATCCCTCTCATCCCCCATTCCCTCTTCTTCCCTCGTGCGTGAACGTGTGATTCTCTCACGCACTGTTTCTAAAACGGAATTACAATAACGCACACCGACAATTCCGCTATTCCGTTTACGACGGAAGCATGCGAATTGCATAAATTATCCTACAACATAAGAAAACCGTTCACCATTATTGTTCTGGACTGAATCAGTTTTTGTGGTCCCCGGCAATATTGCTATTTCCGTTGAAAGGGAGCCATTGAATGGCTTGCATATTTCAATTTATGATAATTATATGGTTGTTGGTCTAGCAATAATGAACTCTGCTCTAAGCCAATATTGAACTATTTTTGAACAATCGAGAATTGGAATTAACTTCTCACTTGGTAGAGAATATTATACCAAAACTATTTAAATGCTAATTAATATACAGAGTGAGTCATATGTATAGGAACCCTTCAATAAACTGGAGACAATTCCCATTTTCACAGAAATAAATATCAGGCTACAAATACAAAAATTCCAAAATCATCCAGCCCAATTCCATGTACTTCCCCTTAACTCCATCTCAACATGAGAAATCGAAGTCAAATCCAGGAACCATCAATATATTATCAGCAATCCATCCGAAAATCAACAGTCCCCCAAAATAAAATGGCCACTCCGAGAGTCCCCTAGCAATAAAAACAAAATGGCATCCATGTCCAAAGCTTCTGAGCCCATTAATTTTTAAGGATCCTCTCTCCTTCACGGCCAACCTTCAACTTGATATCTGATCATAAAATTGTTACTATGAATTGGAGGAACACTGTATACATAGTGATACTGTATGAACGTGATGAACCGTGTATGAGAGAAGGAATATAGAAATGGATATAGATATTGAGTACTATAGAGGGAACTGAATAGGGAACTGAATACACGTAGTAATACTTTCAGGTGATAAATATGCAATTAATAGGAGGAAGAAATGTAGAAATGGAGTACTGAAAGAAAAAGCTACTTTTAATATACAAGTCATACTATTATTTTATACTGAACCATTTAACGTACTTGTA
Organism: Nilaparvata lugens; assembly: GCF_014356525.2. Classification (NCBI taxonomy): domain Eukaryota; kingdom Metazoa; phylum Arthropoda; class Insecta; order Hemiptera; family Delphacidae; genus Nilaparvata; species Nilaparvata lugens. Next base: position 13,769,083 of record NC_052515.1, read on the forward strand.
CGTTTATGGATGAAAATGATTTGATTAGTAAAGTAAATTCGTATGGCTTTTGTTGGTGGGGAGTCCCTTGCAGGAAGGTCCCACCGCCTGAATATATAATTTAAGCCGTCAATTGGCCTTACGACTGTCATACTTCAGCCGGGACCAACAATTTAACGTGCCCATCCACACGCGCCCATAACACGGGAGTGATCTGGTTAAAAAACGTTTGGTTGTGAGAGGGTTTGAACCCGGGATCTCTATGCTGCTACGCAAGCACTCTATCCACTAGACCACGGATCACTCCAATGATTTGATTCATTGATTGATACTATATTTCTATACATATTATTCTGTTTTAGCAGAATTTTGTAATAATTTTGATGATAATCTCGACACATATTATATAGTGAGGTATCATTTTGAAAACTTTGAATATTCTTATATTATTGAAAATATATGAGAAAATAATATGTAATGTTCCTGAATTTATATATGAATAAACACCTCGTCTGGATGTGTCGTCCAACATCTAGAGGAATTATTATTATAGGCATGAGATGCCAAGTCGATATACATACTCTTCATGTATGTCTATAAAGATAGAACAGGATAGAACTGGAGACTGATAGGGTTCATCTTTGTATCATCCACATATCATCTTTGTATCATCTTCGTATAATTTTTGTATCATCTTTGTATCATCTGCCTATAGTGAGGTCCACGTTATAATGACAGTATTCGATTAATATTGATAAGATTATTGCTATCCTAGTCTATCATTCGACAAAGCAGATAGCGTTATTCTCTTCTAGTTCTGCAACGTTTCCAGATAGTTTTAAACAATGTAGAAACATAATTATTAATGAGCAAGATATTCAAACACAATGATGGAAATTTATTATCAAATAGTAGAGATAGTTATTTGTGCAACTAGTGCGCAAAGTGACAGAATGGTTTGTTGAGTGCAGCAGAGGAACTTTGCGCACGTATTTCACATTAAGTTTTTCCTACAGTTACCATTGAAAATGAAAAGTTGGTAATTATGGGTAAAATTCCCTGAAATCCATCAAATGTTTTTCTGTGTAGTTTTATTATTAATAAAAACCTTAATTTATTTAGAATTGGATAATAATAATGTAGTAAATGAATGAAGGCTGTGTGCTGAATGTGGTGGCTGTCAACTGCTGTCCACTGCCTTAATATTATTATAACGTGGACCTCACTATGAGTGTTACCAACATAATTTTGATTTTCCTGCACTGGTGCTCCATATAACCTACTAATTATTTTGCGTTGTCATGCTGCAAATCTGGAGTAGGCAAAGTACTCACTTTGCGCACTAGTACTTTGCGTACTCCAGATTTGCAGCATGACAATGCAAAATAGTTAGTAGGTTATATGGAGCAACAGTGCAGCAAAATGAAAATGAAGTTGGTAAGAGTGACTGGTGTGGCTGCTATAGTGAGCAGAGGTGCAACGAGCTTAAGTAGATAACTTATAACCAACCACAACATTTTTATTCAATTTCACAATAAATTAAGGTTGTTATCAATAATAAAATTACACAGAAAAACTTTTGATGCATTTCAGGCAATTTTACCCATAATTACCCACTTTTCATATTCAATGGAAACTGTAGGAAAAATGTAATGTGCAATACGTGCGCAGAGTTCCTCTGCTGCACTTAAGAAACCATTCCGCCCTCGCCTACGGCTCGGGCGTAAACGTTTCTTTCGGTGCAGCAAACTGTCACTTTGCGCACTAGTTGCACAAATAACTATTTCTTGACAAATAGAAAATAATATTGATTATTTTCAACAAAAATGAACAGTTGTTAATTCATCAGATATACTGGTATCACCTATATTCTATAGAAGGCAGTGGAACGCAGAGAATGTGCAACACTGTTCTCCTATCTTTCTCCACTGCCATTATAACGTGAACCTCATTATACATATCAGTGATCTGCAGACAAGTAAGATATTTATAAGGCTAGGTACACACCAGTTAGTGAAGACAAGACAAGACATGATCAGACACGTTTAGTCACAATACTTCACATAGCTGCTTATGAAGACATGTCTAATTGCAATGACTAATCAGTGTGTGTTGCGTCATGAGCAACTATGTGAAGAATTGTGTCTGATCATGTCTTGTCTTGTCTTCACTAACTGGTGTGTGCCTAGCCTTAAAGTTGTGTTTCAATATAAAACTACCTCCAATATATCAGGTCTATACATAAAGAAGTGACTCCCAGTTTATTGACCGAGCGAAGTGAGGTCTAAGATTCAAGTCGACGGTTTGGCATTTGGCATTTTTTTAAACATTTAATGTTTAAATGTTTATATAGATTTTCATGAAATTTGACAGGTATGCTCCTTTTATAATTGCGCGTCGACGTATATACAAGGTTTTTGGAAATTTTGCATTTGCATAGAACGAAAAAGGAGCCTCCTTCATACGCCAATATTAGAGTAAAAATCAGACTATCGAATTATCCATCATAAATCAGCTGACAAGTGATTACACAGATGTGTGGAGAAGCCTGTCTATTGCTGTATTTCCATAAGGTCTATAGTTTCAATCAGGTACTTGTGGATTAGAATACTACGTGAGGTCTACTGTTCACAGAACTACTAGTTATTAATTAGCAAGATATTCAAACACAGTGATGGAAATTCATTATCAAATAGTAGAGAAATATATCTTCTTGTCGAATAGAAAATAATATTGATTATTTTAAACAAGGATGAACAGTTGGTATTTTATCAGTTATCCTGGTATCAGCTATATTCTATAGAAGGCAGTGGCAAGGCAGAGAATCTGCAACACTGTTCTCCTATCTTTCTCCACTGCCATTATAACGTGAACCTCATTATACATATCAGTGATCTGCAGACAAGTAAGATATTTATAAGGCTAGGCACACACCAGTTAGTGAAGACAAGACAAGACATGATCAGACACATTCAGTCACCATACTTCACATAGTTGCTTATGAAGACACGTCTAATTGCAATGACTAATCAGTGTGTGTTGCGTCATGAGCAACTATGTGAAGTATTGTGTCTGATCATGTCTTGTCTTGTCTTTACTAACTGGTGTGTGCCTAGCCTTAAAGTTGTGTTTCAATATAAAACTACCTCCAATATATCAGGCCTATACATAAAGGAGTGATTCCCAGTTTATATGCATAGAGTGAAGAAAGCTACAGTACATTCATATATCGATATATGTCTGTGATCTCCAGACTATATATAAAGGGGGCGAGTTTATAGAAGTTATATATATTATATATACTCAACCATCAATGGAAGTCCAGTTTATATGGGATTTGAAGGGGGAAGTCGTCGATGGTCCAAGCAAGCCAGTATGGGGATTGCGGAGATGAGCAAATCCATAAAATCGGCCCCTTTTTATTAGCACAATTCCAGTTCCGAGAGTCCCCTGCCAGCCAACAAGCTCAACTTTTCAAGACATGTCACTTATGTTGACACAGCTCTTCATTTTTACTGCCAGTGATCACACTGAAGTAAGCTCAAGTTCAACTCAAGCTTAACTCAAGTTTAACTGCTTGACACTGCTTAACTCAAAATTAACTGCAAGTTTAACTGCTTTGCGCAGCTTAACTGGGAGCAACTTATAAACTAAGTTTAACTTGAGATTTGATGTATCGTGGGAGATAATTATCGTGGGGATATAACCCAATTTTTTTCAAAATTTTTAATCTGTTCAAGTTATAGTATATTTCGCACCTAGAGCAGAAAATGAGATTTTTCCGGCTCGAAATCGGTTTTAAAGTCCGAGGCTGTAGGCCGAGGACTAGAAAAGATTGAGAGCGAACGCTATTTTTCGCCACACACAAAAATAAACAATATATTATATATGAGAATAGTTGTTTACTAAGCACTTCCGAAAGCAGAAGTGGAAGGTGATAGCTCTAGCAAATCTGAAGTAGTCTGAATATCAGAAAAATTGTACAAGTATTTTTATTTTTTATTCTGATTTGTCTAAATAACCTAGAAGATGATGTTCAATTATGTGGGTGGTTGAGTTTATACTTTTTTATTCTTTCAAATTACAATAAGATTATTATTATTATATATGTCTTAATTATTGAATAATGAACACAAATAATGGAAAGTTTTTTGATCAGCCGTTTTTTGATCACCTTTCCTAGTTCCATGTTAGCGGCTGGAAAGGGTACTCTTTCCAGCCTAGGCCGGAAAGAAACCTGTTCTGACGTCAGACGAGAGTCGTCTGCAAACTTTCAGATCTACGTAGGGACTGGGAAACAGCTGCTTTCTGTGCATTGTGGCGAAATAGTTATTTGTGCAACTAGTGCGCAAAGTGACAGTTTGCTGCACCGAAAGAAACGTTTGCGGAATGATGGTTTCTTGAGTGCAGCAAACGAACTTTGCGCACATATTTCACATTAAATTTTTCCATACAGTTACCATTGAATATGAAAAGTGGGTAATTATGGGTAAAATTCCCTGAAATCCATCAAATGTTTTTCTGTGTAATTTTATTATTAATAAAAACCTCAATTTATTTGAAATTGAATAATAATAATTGAATTATAATGATTAGTCATTCAATTGAAAATTTATGTGACTGCTTGAAGGGGGTTTATGTTATGTAAGCATTGAAATTACTATAATCAAGGCACATAATGGCAAGGCAACGCTGTTCTCCACTGCCATTATAACGTGGGCCTCACTATGAGTATTACCAACTTAATTTTGATTTTGCTGCACTGGTGCTCCATATAACCTACTAACTATTTTGCATTGTCATGCTGCAAATCTGGAGTATGCAAAGTACTCACTTTCCGCACTAGTGCGGAAAAGTGATTCTTTGCGGCCTGCATCTGTAGGAAAACCAATATACATCACTGTATTTGACTTATTGTAGATAGAAATTTCGTCGTATCAAATATTCTTCATGTTTTTCATCTCGATTAGACTAAAGTCAGTGAAGATACGTCCCTGTAAAAATTCGACTGAGCAATTTTCAATATTGTAGAACCATTCCATAATTGAATAAAAACATACTCGTACATAACAATCGTCGTGTACCGAATAAAACTGTGTAGAATTTGACAACAAATGTGTGTTTTTATTCAAATACGTCTCTGTATTTGACCTTATTGTAGAAGGATGATAGATGGAGATTTCATTGTATAATACTGTTTTCACGTTATTTCTGTGACATGAGGGAATTTCACTGTATGATGCTGAACTGTTGTATCATTAGGTTTGATTACGTGGATCCTGTTATATAAGTTTTCTCCAGACTAGAATAAGTCTGTGAACTATGATATTATGTTTTGTTGAAAATTGGAATAACCCCATCCCATTTTCTAAAACCAGAAATTATGAGTCACATTTAACCTGTTTAGAATGTTTCATCATAGAGAAACGATAGCGTGAGTAGATATCCCATGGTATAGAGCGTTTATGTTGCAACTTTTACTGTTATCCCAAGCCGATAGTTCACGTAGTTCTTTCCTATGCAGCTGTGTGGGTGACGCTGGTACTCTCTCAAATTGTGCCGTTCATACACTATCACCCCAACAAAACAGTAAAAATTGACAATAATCGACAGTAATCGGCTTGAGATAACAGTAAAAGTTGCGACATAAATTCCCTATACCATGGGATATCTACTTACGCTATTGTTTCTCTATGGTTTCATCCCAACAATATTAACGGAAATTATCAAACTTACATGGAATTTGGAGGTAATGGTTCAAATGATCACTCACCTGTAACAGAAGAAAAATATCATTAGTAAGTTTCCAACTGGAATCACAGAATAATGAGTAAATAGCTTCATAGATGATGTATATCTCAGCATAAAGGATTATTTTGAAAGCACATGATCGTGTGTTGTGAGGTTATCCAAGACTTTTTATCATCTCAGTTCAAACTGAGATAGATCATAAGTTTGTTTTCAGTGCATGTTCAATTTTCTAGTTTTTCGAAACATTCTGTTAATAACTTTGGTGTAAACCCTGCTTAAGATTCTGTACTTGATAGGTACATTAGACCACCATGAATTCAACAGAAACTAGGCAAAGTGTACTCAGGGTTGACACATTCTACTCTACCGCTGAAATATCTATTGTGGTAGGAAACCACAAAGGTATGAGCCTACAATATCGTTTAGAAACAGGAATATCACTTCATTTAGAGGTACAAGCCTACAGAAATTACAAACACCAGAAGGTGCTAACCTTTGTAACAACTGCGAAAACGTATCTAAACCTTCACTTAAATTACTGGAAGAAGCTACACGTATCCAACAATTTAACCTAGCTTCTAATGGAAAGCTGTGTCGATTCTTAACTAGGGCCTACCACAGAGATAGAATAGTAGAGGGGCATTGAAAATGTAGGTGTGGTAACATAAAATAAAGTAGGATTCAGTTAGAAATGTCAGCGTTCCTTTTGGATAGCACTTACACAATGCGTTGGAATTCAGTTTAAACTTTCAGAATTTCCTCATGTATAACATTAAAGCTTCAAACTCAACTAATGCTGACAGTTTTAACAGTGACAATAATAATTGTTCCAGGGTTGAATACTAGACAGTTTGTTGGGATTCACTTTAATCTGTCAGAAATCTTCATAGATGAAACCAAAGCCTCCCATTAAAACAATGCTGACTGTTTCTATAGTGACAGTAATTTTAGTTCCTGGGTAGCATCCTAGACCATTGTTCTAGAAGGGTTGCTGGTCCTTGAGAGTACTGTAGGTCTGTGAGCTTGATTCCCTTCGCCCAATAGGAGACCTGTTTCTAAATACAGTAGTGGGGGGATTCCCCAGCCGCGAGACCAGATTACGTTTCGGAGGACACTTTGCTAGGAGCACTATGAGAATAAAGATGTAGTCATTATGTTTCGCCGTTTTTGGGCAAGTTTATATCATTAATTAATGTAGGAGCTAGTTTTATTTTTATTAAAGTTTAAATTTTCTAGTAGTGCCATGTCCTGAAAGGTTTAATTGTGTTTCTTCATCATGTACGATAATTGTTTCTTCAAATAACCGCTAAGGTACGTAAAATAAGGTTAAAATATAATTTAGGGAATTTAATTGATTGAAACTTCCATAAGAGTATTGTATTAACAAAGCCTGTTATTTTTCAAGATAATAATATTGATGAGAATAATCCTTTTGATTTTATTAGTGATGGAAGATAATTATAAATTTTTTTTTCTAAAGAAGTATAGAAAGTTTTCAGTTACGTTACATTTGAGTTATTGTTTCTGGAGATATATTATCGTAGAGTATTGCTGAAAGTCAGGAAGATAGCCTTTAAATTGGAATGAAATTTTTAAGATTATGTTCATATTGAGTTTAAGACTCAATTTTATATTTTTCTGACTGTGTTTTCTCATGGCGTTAAGGCTTTCAACTGAATGCTAATTTATTAAATTATAACAGAACTTTTGAATTATTTGTGAAGAAAGATCCATTAATTCTGATACAAAGAATCAGTAGTTTAAAGATAAAAATCTATATAAAATGAGGATTCAAATAGAATGAGAGAATTTAATTAATTGTAATAAATAGATAACTCCTGTTTTAGCTTTTGATGAATTGTAGGAAGAGTTAGAAATTAATGCTGTAATACATTTATTTACAGCGGTTCATGTGTGTCCCCAAACCAACTTCATGTACCACCCCTTTGGTTCCGCAACTTTATGTAACTTCAAGACACCCGTTCAGACGACAGGTCTAGGGACGTAAGAGGACGTCGCCGTCAAGCCAAATTCAACCGGTAAAGTTCACCGCCAAAAACAAGGTACTGTAACCCCGACGAAAAAGCAACGTACAGACCAACGAAAGTGCAGTGTAGTGAAACAAAGGTTCATTCGAGAATGTCAATCAAAAGTGGGGAATCAAAATTATTATGAAATGGGTTATATGGGTTACTATCGACGAAATTCGGGTTCAACGGGCTTTTCTTTCTTGAGTAATTTCATGTTCAAATTAATTTGTTATTTTATGACTGATATTGTTTGGTTTTGTGACGTATTGCTATCTAAACGGGGATAGTAATGCGCCCCCGAATCAGATGAAGAATGTCAACAAAGTAACATGAAATTGTTGTTTCTGTTGTTCGATTTTAGTTGCCAATGTTTATTGAAGTTGTTTGTATTTTTTTTCAATTATTTCAAAGTGTAGTGTTAGTTTATAGTAGAAACCTATTAAATCAGGCATGGCAAGATTAATTGAAGTTTTCTTGACTATAGCTCGTTCACCTGCATGAATTAGGTATAGACTCAGGTGTTTTCTAGATGTGTCGGTCTATTTCTAAATTCCAAATTTTATTCAAAATTATCTTCTTTATCATCTTTTAAAAAGGTGAAGGCACACAATATAAATAATTACCACAATATCAACTTCTCAACTACACAAAAAGTGAAAATGTTTTACCTTAATTATAAAACTTTATCAATCACTCATTGAAAAATATATTCTCTTGAGTAATAAAATTTTAAAAAAGAATAATTGACAGATCATATTACTTCTCATATACTGGTTCATTTTGATTTTTCATTCTAATTATGAAAGTTAATTATGAAATTATTGAAAAATATAAATTCTTGCTTAATAAAATATAATCTATTAAATGAACCATCAATATGACATCAATAAACCTGTATCGGCTATCATCTATAGAATGCAGTGGCCAGGCAGAGACTCGGCAACAATGTTCTCCTACCTTTCTTCAGTGCAATTATATCGTGGGCCTTACTATAGAAGCGTTTTAGCAGCGTCAGCAAAACGCGCAAGAAGCGTGGGCTGACGAGTCTTAATTGTGATGCCAGGTTTGTGCTGTAATTAGGGCTGAAATTCGAGGTAACCTTTGAATGCCGACTTCTGGTTACTCGCCTAGTTTAGTCTCTGTTCTAAGTTTCCTTCCAAGGTACGGCTCTGATGTGTTTCTCTTTCGGATTTCAACATATTCTGTGTTACCTGTTTCTTCCTTTGATTATCTGTAAGGTAGGGCTTACACCGGTCAGTCAAGACAACACTAGTCACGTTTAGTCACAATACTTCACATAGTTGCTTATGAGGTCATGTCTAATTGCAATGACTAAGGCTAAGCACACACCAATTAGTCAAGACAAGACATGATCAGACACGTTCAGTCACAATACTTCACATAGTTGCTTATGAAGACATGTCTAATTGTAATGACTAATCGTCAGTTTGTGTTGCGTCATAAGCAACTATGTGAAGTATTGTTTCTGATCAGACACGTTTAGTCACAATACCTCACATAATTATTGCTCATGAAGCTATGTCTAATTGCAATGACTAAGGCTAGGCACACACCAGTTAGTCAAGACAAGACATGATCAGACACAATACTTCACATAGTTGCTTATGAATACATGTTTAATTGCAATGACTAGTCGTCAGTGTGTGTTGTTCCATAAGCAACTATGTGAAGAATTGTTTCTGATTAGACACGTATAGTCACAATACTTCACATATTTAATTATGAAGCCATGTCCAATTGCAATGACTAAGGCTTGACACACACCATTTAGTCAAGACAAGACCAGATATGACCAGACACGTTCAGTAACAATACTTCTCATAGTTGCTTATGAAGACATGTCTAATTGCAATGACTAATTTATTTATCACATTGTGTACAAATACTTAACATGAGGAAAGGCACAACAGGCTCATGCCCAAAACTGTCCCATTTCCAATTTATACTATACTGTCCAAATCAAAATGTTGGTTATGCCACTTTGACTTTTCAAAATACAATTTACGCTCTTCAATACACAGCGTATTGTAGTTGTGTCGTCATAATCGTCAGTGTGTGTTGCGTCATAAACAACTATGGGAAGTATTGTTTCTGATCAGACACGTTTAGTCACAATTCTTCACATAGTTAATTATGAAGTCATGTCTAATTGCAATGACTAAGGCTAGGCACACACCAGTTAGTCAAGACAAGACATGATCAGACACAATACACATAGTTGCTTATGAAGACATGTCTAATTGCATAAGCAACTATTGTTTCTGATCATGTCTTGTCTTGTTTTTACTAACTGGTGTGTGCCTAGCCTAATCAGTATGAGTTTCGTCATAAGCAACAATATGAAGTATTGTGACTAAACGTATCTGATCATGTCTTGACTAACTGGTGTGCGTCTAGCCTTCCTACGGCTTATGGAAAGTTCATTGAGTTCCACTGAATTGTTAGACCCAAAAATCCCTTCATTTTTTCAAGTTTCTTCTCTCCAACTTGATAGTATCCAAATCAAAATACTACAGAGAAATGTCACCAGTAGAAAGTTTGCAAAAGCGTCTGGTTTCTACTCATTTTGGTGCAATGGTTTCAGGTTGTGCCTTTGATTTCCTGTAAGGCTTATGAAAAGTTGATTTGACTTTCACTAAATTTTCAAACCTAGAAATCCCCTTCATTCTATGATGGATCTTTTCCGTGACTTGATAGTATCCAAATCAAAATACAGTACTTAAAAGAATATCACTAGTAAAAGTACTAGGTGCACAGCCTAAGTTGTGCGTTCTTCCGTGGCTAAATTAGCAAATATGATAGTCTTTTCTAGAATATTTTTATCCTCCAGTTGTTTGTCTGGAATATCATTCTTCCAGGTGGAAAATATTGTCGAGTGTCATTCGTAAGTGCAAGTATTTTCAATGTTTGTTAATTGTGTTTATTTTATAAAATTAACAGCACATAATAATATTAAAATGTGTCATTTAAAAGCATAAAACCGAAATTCCTCTTATTTTTTTAACTTTTAGACCTGATTTTTCAAAATTTTTGGTTCAATACCTTTTCATTTATTTATAGACAAATTGAAACTCGTAGTTTTGATCTGTTCAACATTCCAGAAAATTCTCACTCTTCCTGTTCTCTCTTGCTTACTCTGGTGTAGTCTTAATTGCTTCCTCTATTATGTTCACCTCTAAACCATTTCAATATATTCCAATTTTTTGATAAACCTAACAATATCCATGAAATTCTTAACCTCAATTAATGACAGGAGCTCTCTGATAACTTCTACTTCCAATTTTTCTTTTTTCCAATTATTTTCAATTGCTCTTCCTCTCTCATCTACTTTCTTCTAATTTCTATAAACTGTAGGCCTATATATGGTGGAAATTCCTCGTTCTCATGACTTTCTGTACTAACTAATCTTCCACTTACAAACAAGACTTATAAATCTCTTTTCTGTATAGGGCTACTTGTAATATAAATATAAAGAAAATAAAAATCTCAGTACCCTTTTTTTTTAAATATTTTATCACAACATGTTTCGGTCATTTTTAATATTTTAAAAAAAAGGTACTGAGATTTTTATTTTCTTTATATTTATAATACTTATAATATTTCCTCCCACATTCATTCATAAATTCTTCAATTGACAAAAACTCATAGTTATATCAAGTAAGTGATTGAAGATTAATCAGTAGGATTACCCCAAAACTGTTATTCACTTTTCAATGTACACTTTTAGTTAGTTCTTTTTCTATTCTATCTTCCTTGACGAACTTTTCCTTCCCTACTCTCTCATCTTCCATCCCACTCATTCTCCCTCCTACTCTTCTTCCTCTACTCCTTCACCTCTCACCCAGACCCTCCCCCACCACCACTTTCCACAGAGACACACTACAAAGGGAGGTTGTTGCCAGACTAGTGAAACAGTTTCATTAAGTGTGACCAGAATTATTGCCCCACTGTTGCAATAGAAACCCAAGCAAGGGCTCAGCATTGTGGTGCAGGGGGGGAGAATGTTGTCACTTTTGAGGTTAGGTTGCTTTACTCTCCCCCCCCACCATAGCCTAGGCCTCCAGCACTGGTTGTTTCCGGGTTTCTGTATATATATATATATATATTTATATAACTGTGGCAGTGTATTTATATGAGTACGGCAGTGTAGTAGATATATATGCGACCGCCGGAAATAAACATTGTGTTGTGTCTGGGTGTTGTTTGTTGTTACTGGTTTGAATTTGGCGCCTTTGAATTTGCCTGGATCTGACTACTGGAACTATATACAATGTAAATAGTAACTGTGAAGCCCCGCGCGCGCACACACACACACAAACACATATCAAGTTATGTTCGTACGATATCATCAGATTAAATGGAACTTGATAAACATAATCTGTTTGAAATCATCTGTTTAATCTAATAGAATTTATAAGGTCGGCAAAATATCTTACGAACAAAAATCTATGTGTGTGTACAGGATTATAGTCTGACTTAGTGTGGAAATACTAAAGAATACAGGTATTGATACCAGGGACTTGAATATAATAGGTAGTTTGTACTGGGGTCAGTCCGCAACAATGAGAGTTGGCAGTGAAACGCCTGAGGCCGTCAATGTGAGGAGTGAGGCAAGGATGTGTGCTCTCGCTATTCCACATCTACTCTGAACAGATATTCAAAGAAGCACTAGATGACGAAGAGGAGGAAGAGGAAGGCATCTCAATAAATGGGAAGAAGTTGAATGATATAAGATATGCGGATGACACCATCGTGTTTGCTGATAGCCCACAAGCACTGCAACGACTTATAAACAAAATAGCAAGAGTTAGTAAGGAATATGGATTGGACATGAACGAAAAGACCAAAATCATGGTTATCAGCAAAAACAAGATTGACAACATCCCGCTATTCATCAACGATCAGCCAATAGAGAGAGTTAAACACACCACATACCTGGGAACATGCATAAATGAGAACTGGGATACAACTCAAGAAATGCCAAAGCCACAGCCGCCTTCAACAAAATGAGTAAATCTTCAGAAGCCATGATCTTACTCTTGAAACAAAGGTGAGACTTCTGAGATGTTACATCTTTTCTGTTTTCTTGTATGGAGCAGAATCTTGGACACTCAATGAAAACATATCCAAGAGAATAGAAGCCTTTCAAATGCGACTTTATCGAAGAATGCTGAGGATATCATGGACTGAACATGTCTCTAATGAAGAGGTACCTAGAAGAATGAATAAACAAGGAGAAATTATGAACATTATCAAGATCCGGAAACTGCTGTATCTGGGCCACATCAAGAGGAACGACTCCAGGTACTTTTTACTACAGACAATCATCCAAGGGAAAATCGATGGAAAAAGAGGTCCTGGAAGGAGAAGAATATCTTGGAAACCTTAACCTTAACCTTAAGAAGTGGACGGGAAAAACATCAGCTGAACTCTTCCGCATGGCTGTGGACAAAATTAGGATTGCCATGCTGGTTGCCAACATCCGAAACGGATAGGAACTACAAGAAGAAGAAGAAGAAGTGTGTCCAAGTGCTTTGTTGCTATAGTGATATTCACTGAAAATTTTTGAAGTGTACAACTACAAGACTTGACCTATTTAGGACTTTGTGTAACCTTATCTGAATTTGGGAGAGGAATAGTACTACAAGGTTACGGTACCTTATCTTTCTTCTCCCGATCGTTCTGATGATGTACTTATTGTATAAATCAATGAAGAATGATCGATAAATCAATGAAAATAAAGAATAAATCAATGAGATTCACCTGGGTGCTGGGTTCAACTACAGTTACTAAATACTACAGTTATTGTTCAAATGTTTTCAGAAGACGAGGAAGAAGAAGAAGAAGAAAAAGAAGAAGAAGAAGAAGAGGAAGAAGAAGAAAAAGAATGAAAAGAAGAAGAAGTAGAAGAAGAAAAAGAAGAAGAAGAACGTGAAGAAGAGGAAGAAGAAGAAGAAGAAGAAGAAGAAGAAGAAGAAGAAGAAGAAGAAGAAGAAGTAGAAGAAGAGGAAAAGGAAAATGAAAGAGGAAGAAGAAGAAGAAGAAGAAAAAGAAGTAGAAGAAGAAAAAGGAGAAGAAGAAGAAAAAGAAGAAGAAGAAGATTAATGAAGAGATAATGACAGATAAGTGCTAGAAGGAGAAGAAAAACTGGGAGAATAATTGATAAGGACAAGAACAAGGAAAGTTTGAGGAAGTAGAATGGGGAGAAATGATGGAATATAATTCCGTACTTTACAACATCTCACCAAGTCGCTGTGGTCCGCGTTATTGAGAGCTCCAAAAGCCACTCCAACTTGGAAACTTACAAGAAAGTGGGAGGGAGAGAGAATGAGAGAGATTGAGAGAGAGCCAAAAAGTGGCTGGAAAAGATTAGGATAGAATAGACTGTGGCAGATAAAGAGAGAGAGAGTGACAGGGAGAAAAAGAAAGAGAGAGAGAGCGAGAAGAAGAAGAAAGGAGGAGAGAAAGTGAGTGAGACAGAATCAAACTTCAATTTGAAGTTTCAACGATCAACAGTACTATTGTAAGAAACCTTTCCTCTACCAACTTCTCTTTCACCTATTTCTTCGTCATTCTTCTTCTTCCCCTTCTCCATCGCCATCTTTCTTTCTCTTCTACTTCTTCTTCTTCTCTTCCTGCTGTACTGTTCTATGTATGTGACAAATAACATATTTCATGAACCTGAGCCGCTAAACTGTTTAGTTATCGTTCCCCAAATGTAATAAGCCTTAATTTACTTAAAACTACTGAATTTGAAGACCTAATATTCCATTCAAAGTTTGGAATTCACAACTTTCAGGATTCTGAAGGCTTGCATGATTTGCATTAAAGCAAATATTCAGCAACTTGTAAATAATACGAGGTGATAATGAATATTGTGTAGCACTGATTCAGTATCATTCGATAAAAATCTCCAATTATTTTAGCTGTGTTTGAGATTTTCTTAAGCCGAATAGTATTGTAGTTCCAAAATTGAATGAAAAATAAATTACTCTGCAGTAATTATTGTTGTAGCCGAAAAGTGTTATACTTCTCAATTAATGAATGAAACCAATAATTTATTTAGAATATCGCGTTAAACCCAGTAAGCTCAGTATATTTGATTCTAGAGATCCTTCTACACAAATTAAAAATGACGATACTGTATCATCGATACTGTATCATAAAAAGCACTAAGAACTCCATTTCACGACAATATCAAACGACAGAAGGCAACACGTGGGCAAGTTAGCCCCAGGAAAAGTCAAGGAGAGAAATGTTTTGAGAGAAGCCGAAGAAATAATAAGGGAGAAAGAGATGGAGAAGAATAGAATAAGAAGATGGGTGGTGGAGGAGATGGTGGTTGCTGAGGAAGTGGTGGTGGGGAAGGTGAGGATGGAAAGAAAAATAAGGAGAAGAAGAAGAAGAAGAAGAAAAAGAAGAAGAAGAAGAAGAAGAGAGAGAAGTGGGCAGAGAAGAAGGAGAAGAAGAAGAAGAAGAAGAAGAAGAAGAAGAAGGAGAAGAAAAAAGGACAAGTTATTGAATGCTTTGTAATCCAACCACAAATTGAACAGAAACATGATCAGATGCAGACAATCAAGAAATCAACTTGAGGGGAATAAGAAGATGATGTTGAAGAAGAAGGAGAATTTTGGTGCGGAAATAGTTATAGGAAAAATATGAAATTATAGTAATAATAATGCTAATGATAGGTGACCCAGCAACAGCTGCCATCTGGTGGCGGAATTGAGAGTTGAATATGCTTGCAAACTGTCGACCAATCAGAAGAGAGAGTAGGCGGAGTCTAGAGGTGTCAGTGGGAGTGAGCCTAATTCAGAACTCGTTTGTGATTGGTTCCTAGTTTGTATTACGAAAGCTTGTTCGCGCTACAGTGGTTAGGATGGTCATGAAGAAGAAGTAGAAGAAGAAAGAGGAAGAAGAAGAAGAAGAAGAAGAAGAAGAAAGAGGAGGAGGAGGAGGAGAAGAAGAAAAAGAAGAAGAAGTAGTAGTTATTATAGTAGTAGTGGTAAATAAAAAGAAGGAGAAGAAGAAGTGGGAGGAGAAGGAGAATAAGAAGATGAAGATGAAGAAATAGGGATGATAAGGTAGAAGAAAACAAAATAATGAAGTAGAAGAAAAATAAGGAGAAAAGTAGTAGAAGAAGAAGAAAAAGTTGAAGAAGAAGATGGAAAATTGTTGGTAGGGGGAAGAAGAAGAAGGAAAAGAAGAAGAAGGAGGAGGAGGAGGATTGTTGGTGGGTGGAAGGAGAGAAAAAGGTGAAGAAAAAAAGAAGAAGAAGAAGAAGAAGAAGAAGAAGAAGAAGAGAAGAAGAAGAAGAAGAAGAAGAAAAAGGATGAAGAGTTTGAGAAGATGGAGAAGAAAAATAATATAGAAAAGTTGGGATAGGAGAAAGGTAAAAAACATGAAAAGGAATAGGAGAAGGAGAAGAAGTCGGTAGAGAAAAAAGGAATCGTGGAGTGTGAAGAGACGTGGGAGGATGACGAGTAGGAGAAGGAGTAGAAGGTGAACAAGAAGAAGTTGACGAAGAAGATGAAGAAGAAGAAGAAGGAGAAAAAGAAGGAGAAAAAGAAGAGAATACTATGGAAAAGAAAAAATAAGAGAGCAGAGGAGGGTAGAATTGACTGAAAGTTTGGTGGAGGTGTGTGAGTGGTGTATGTTGGGGAGGGGGAGAGTCAGAATTAGATTGGTACAACGAAATTGGACAAGATAGGAAGAAGATGAGGGAAAAAGATTAAGAAGGAGGAGCAGAAAAACAAGAAGAAGAAGAAGTAGAAGAAAGAGCAGAAGTAAAAGAAATTGGAGAAGAAGAAAAAATAAGTGAAGAGGGGTCGGTTGGTAAGGCAAGCATCAATTTGGAAAAGATTAGGGGGATGTGAAGCCCTCAAATTAATAAGTAGGACACGGGAAGGGTGGAACTCATCCACTGGTGGCCAGCCGAGGGACTTCTTCACCTGATATCACTTCTCTTTCTTGCACCCCTCACTACTTTCACCTACCCTCAACTGGTCATTCACTCACACTTTCTAATCACAACATTCGGATGTAATTGGCTGGTGAGAAGCTACTATTGTAATGTCATGTAAGGTATGTTCTTGGGCTGTACTCAATATTTCTTTAATAAATTGACCAGTACTCAAGAGATCCTATAGGTGCGTACAGATTTACGCGCCGCGAACATGAGCAATTCACTTTTAATCAGCTGATGCCAAGCTTTTTATATCTGTATCTCACCGTTTCTGTAAAAAAAAACAGATATAATCAGCTGATTAAAAGTGAATTGCTCATGTTCGCGGCGCGTATATCTTCGCAACGTATTATATTAAGTGAGCAATTTCCGTACATGGTTATGTATGTCCGACGGATCTCGAAAACGGCTCCAACGATTTTCACGAGATTTGAAACATGATAGGTTTATCATTTAAAAATTCGATTGCACTAGGTCTCATCCTTGGGAAAACTCGCTGAAGGATATAAAAAGGATAATAATTATTTATTCTTGGAAAGACAGATGATTATTCTTGGAAATTGTATGAAGATAATATTATTATTCAAGCTACATGAGTAATTTTCATAAAATGTTGATAATTATGGGCAGAAATTTATAAAATGGAATTCATTAGTCTGCTAATTGCCTGGAATGTGCATTGATTGTTGGTTATTCTTTTCAAATGAAGGGAAAGTTGATAAAAATTTAATATATATGTATTTTCTAAACTAAAATTCCTCACCCTGTCATATTATGCAAGTTCCGACTCGGCAAAATAGTTCATTGCTTTTTTTCTTTATTGAAATCCTATTTGAAATTAATAATTTCAATGGAAATAATTCTGAAATAACCTTCCAATATTATTTATACCGGTACGAGTAGATCTAACCTAAACGTGTAGGCTAACTGAAGTATGGATGAAGTCTAGGATGGTTATCAACTTTTAAAATGTGATTTAAGGTATTTCAATTTGTGTTTCTCATACGGTAATGTCTAAAAATTATTTCATTGTTTCAAAAATACATTTTAAATCAATTATACGACTTGTGTACCAAAGTATTTTGATAGAATGAAGAAAAAAAATGGCGGCTGAGTTACTCTTGTACAGTCACTGTCAAAAGTAAAAATAAAATACTCTGGCAAACTGACCACATTGCAAAGCTAGAGATAGCGCTATCTGTTTTGTTGTATGATAGAAAAGGACAGCAGTAGTATTGTCAATGAAATTTAGTAAATTTAATAAAATTTAGTATTGTCTAAATTTGGGAGAGAATAGTACAAGAATTATCCTTAGTTTTTCTCTCCCAATCAGTGTTTCTTTGTAAAAAATATAAATAAATAAAATAAATAATAAATAAATCGTACACTGCCATTATAACGTGGACCTTACTATACATCAGATATACGGTCATTATCATCTATCGAAGGAGATTCGGTAAGCTATCTATCTCCACTATACTTCTAACTTTCTATCTTTACATTTCTCCAATCTTCTTTAATCTAAAGATAACCACTATTTTCTCACTATCTCGAACCTATCTTTCTCCACTGCCATTATAACATGGACCTCACTTCAGGTTTTCTCTCCTAATACTGTCAAACAAACATGAAAGCGTCACTGCTTGATGGTCCATGAGTAATTCACTATGTTTACACCTTCACTGTACAGAGGAGACTGAGTGTGAAGCCCCATATACAGCAAAGTACCACCCAATTTTCCAGCCAGCTTTATATTGTTCTCACTTACTTCTCCATGCACCCGTGTCATTCTATGAGAATGCCTTCTTCTCTTTTCTACTCTCTCTTTTTATTCTTATTTCGCTTCTTTTCCTTCATCTTATTGTCTTCTCTTTCAGCTTCATTTTGTTCTCACACGTAGCACTTACTTTTAGATTCACCCTTGTCATTCACTGTACACTTTATTTTCTCTTTCCCACTCCCTTTTCGACCTCTTCTTCTCTCCTTCTTTCTGTTATTCTTTCTCGTCTTCTTATTCTTCTTCGGCTACATTTTTCTTCATCTCCTCATCCAACTTCTCCTTCCTTTTCTGCTCTTCCTGCTCCTCCTCATAATTTCCACCATTCGTCTACTCCTACTCTCCTTTACCATGTTTTCTCCCATTCCTTATTCCAACTTCTTCTTATTCTCCTTCTCTGCCTGCTCCTACGTCTCTTCATCCTCCTCCTCATAATTTTTCGATTTTTCTTCTTCTCCTCCCCATCACTCACATCTTCTTCATCACCTCCTCCAACTTCTCCTTCTTTTCCTGCTTCTCCTGCTCCTTCTCATCATTCCCACCATTCTTCTTCTCGTCTCTCTCTTACTTCATTTTCTCCTCCCACTTCCTGTTCCACATCTTCCACCTCTTCAACGGCAAGTAGAAGAGGAGGATCATTTCCACAATTCTTCCTCTCGTCTCTCTCTTATTTCTTCTTCTCCTCCTCCTTCCTGTTCTACATCTTCCCTCTCTTTAACGGCAAGTAGTGCTCACTCCTCTATTATCCTGCAAGTGTTTCACCGTCTTGTATCTAGTGTTCCATGTCTTGAACTATCACAGTCCCCTTGTATATAACATGGTAGGCTACTGGTGATATCCACCGTCTCAGTAAGCCCAAGAATGTGAAGCATTCAGTCTCTTCTCTCTTGTCCCCTGGGTGTTAACTTGGTGAACGATGCGATTGCAAGAGAAACAAAAGAAGAAAGATAATAGTTGGAGGGTGGAGGATTGAGAGAGAGGGCAGAAGTATATGATAAACATGAGGAGGAGAAAATAGATATTCTCCTATTGATTCATATCGAAGAATGTTAAAGAATGTTGAAGTGACACATAACCTAGCTACATTTGGACTGTTATAAAAATTAGAATTGGAACCGTTTTGGGTTTGAACATGTAGTACTTTCTGTAAGTTGTGTAATTCTGAATGATTAAATAAATCAATATCAAAGGTTAGCTACATTTGGAATATTGTATGAATTAGAATTGGAACCGTTTTGGGCTTATAAGCCTGTGGTACTTCTCTGTAAGTTGTAAAATTCTGAATGATTAAATAAATCAATATTATAGGTATTATAAGGGAAAAAAGATGATAAGAGAGAAGAGTTTGAGAAAAAACTATTGAACATGGATGATGAGATGAACGTGGAAAATAAATAATGAAGTGGTAAAAAGAGAGGAGAAAAAATGCTAAAATGAACATATTATATAATAAATATACAGAAAATAAAAATCTCAGTACCTTTTTTTTGAAATATATTATCAAAACATCTAATAATAATAAATAAATGGGATGAAGGGTAACATTAATTAATTCAATTTATTCTCATTTGACAGGTATGAAGAGATCCATGAAAAACTACAAATCACATGGATACATTTCAAAATCGAATAAAAAAAATACTAAGACAACAAAAATTGAAAATAAAGTTTGGCGAAGGAATGCTTCAATTGAGATAAATATCACCATAGAGAAACAATAGCGTAAGTAGATATCCCATGGTATAGGGCGATTATTTCGCAACTTTTACTGTTATCTCAAGCCGACTACTGTCGATTTTTACTGTTTTGACCGGGTAAGAGTGTATAAACGGCACAATATGAGACTACCAGCGTTTCCTAGCGAAACCTAGTGAAATTTGGGTCTAAAAAATCTCTGCATAAGTTTTGAGCTTGAACCCTACGATTTCCAACTGTAAAACATCAGTTGATAGTGCAATGGGTCCCTAAAACAGCCCCAACATCATGAATGTCAAAAACAACTCAGAGAACAGATTCTCGACTTACAAGCACAGTTGAAACCCGAGAAGGGGACCTTATTTTCGATTCTGTGCACCATAAGGAATGTTCGAAAATGCTGGAAATTCTTCAAGTGAGGGTGTAATCGTAAGAGGGAGAGGGAGAAGGAATCACAGTGAATAGTCAAAGTCATAGCCATAGGGGACGACTACACACGCCTTGTCGCAAGTAGGCCCTCAGGGACCTCTGGTTCACCCCTCACCAGTGATTGTCTCGCACTTTGTTTTTCACTTTTTTTTTATTCACTCTATGTTCTTCATCTCAAATTGTCCTTCTTAGTCCAAATGATTATTCCTCCTTTCTGTGTAGTTGATAAGTTGATATTGTGGTAATTATTAACATTAAATTAAAAAGACCAAGAAATTGTCAAAAAAACACAGATTTATTGATACTTAGAAATACCGGTTTCGGTAATTACACCATTGTCAATCTCTGATAAACTATTAATTAATTATAATCTCTGATAATCAATAAATCGGTGATTTTTTGAGAATTTCTTAGTCTTTTTCATTCAAAAGGTATGTATTTGATATAAAGGTACTCCTTGATAAGTCCGGTGTCCCTGGAAACAGAGTCTCTAGCACTTTCAATGGAGAAAATAATAGATGACATGGCTAAATCTTCAGAATACTTACTGTACCTACTGTACTGAATCTTCACAATACTCACAGTACTTACTGTACTGAATCTTCACAATACTCACAGTACTTACTGTACTGGCCCTTCTCATTAAATTGAAAGTTGTTTTCATGAGCGAGGTCTACTGTTTGCAGAACTACTAGTAATAAAAGGTACTACAAGGTTTTCATATTGCTTTTATCAATTTGTACAAAAGTAGACCATGTGAGTGGAGTGTTTTTAGTTATTTATCTATTCAACAGACACGAAAACACATCTTCACATCCAAACATTACATGGTATGTAATATATGAAAAATTCACATCTTTACTCCCACTTCCTCGAAGCACTGATGAGATTTTTGAGAATAACATCGAGCCAGAAATTAAAAAATCCAGATACAGTCCTCTTTTTTGATAAACAAAAGCAGAATCCAATGTAAAAATACAAAAATGATGAATGGAATTTCGAAATGATAACAGTAGAACATCACCCTTTTGTCCCCTTAATGATGGTGTCAACTTTTGTTCCATATTGTTGAAAAGTTGCTTCACTAGCAAAAAATGAACTTTCAAGTGCTGCTGTTCTTTTGTTTAGATCCGCTTCTTTTCATGAAATGAATGAGCATAGATAATGATGGAGGAGTTGAAAGAATGTGCAGGAAGGAAGGAAGTATACGGCAGATGACTGGAAAGAAAGAGAGGAAAAGCTTGAAGGAGAAAATCATGTTGAAAGGACTGGCGTGTTTTTATTTCGGTTGGCACGAGTTGACTGTTCTTAAGAATTGCTTAACACTGTTAGTCCACTTGTTTTCTATAACAATATGCTTGCTTTGTAATCTTCACCTCTTTTTCAATGTGAAAAATAGAATACATCTCTGTTGACAGATTTATAGAGGTGGCTGTTCCAGATTACAAACACAGCTGACAATTATTTGATCCAGTGATCTGAATTCAAGGATAGAACAGCAAAGTTTGAAATAGTATTTTGGTTGTGTAGAAACTGGATGTCGTCCAAGATTTACATGGTTAGTTTTAAATTTGTTCATCACATTGCTTTTAATGGGTAAATTCTATGAGTCAACTTAATCAGATTGAGTAAGTTTATCACTTCAATTGTTACTTGGAACAATTGATTATAGTTATTCAATCATGATTGTATATTGATACTAGCCGTCAGGCTCGCATCGCTCGCCATATCCGTCTAGCCAGGGGCTCCGCCCCCTGGACCCCGACTGGATCGTCCAAGAATGAGATTAGCAGGCTTGCTTCGCTCGCCTGCATTTTTCATTTGAGCATTTTCATCATATGTTAGGACGATCCAGTCGGGGGTCCAGACTAAACGTCTGGCTAAACGGATATGGCGAGCGAAGCGAGCCTGACGGCTAGTAATATGATATTCCCAGGAATAGCTCTGATTGAAGTAGCAGTGCCCGATCAATTTTGAGCGATAAATGCATTTCAATCTTCAACTTGGTGCCAACTCAACAAAGTCAACTCAACTTAATGCAAACCTGACAAAATTATTAATTTAGTTACCAGTTAGCAACTGTTTCGAAGAGATTATAGTTCTATATTAACATATGGTATGGCCTTTTTTCAATTATAATTAAGAGAATAAGAAGAATATACATGCTAAAAGACGAACTTTAAACCCTTAAAAACCACCCTTAGAGTTAAAATATTGCCATAAGATTCTTAGTGCGCCCTAAAGGGCCAACTGAACATACCTACCAAATTTGAACGTTTTTGGTCCGGTAGATTTTTAGTTCTGCGAGTGAGTGAGTGCCAATTCGCTTCTATATATATAGATTTGGTGAGCCTGGATTCACTGGATTAGCTCCGAATAATTCCCAATTGGAGAAGAATAATAATTTAATTGATTTAAATTTTCAATTAAAACTACTTGAAGTTGTCACAGTTGCCGATTAAGCCTTAAGGAATTTCAAAGTGGTAATTTTCAAACTAATCTAGTAGATTTGGTAGCCCAATAATATGGGAAGATTATCTTGATTCAAGAACACGATAGGTTTAGAGTTACTCACAAAAAGAAGATGGTATGAGTGTTCCCTTTTTGTGAGATGTAAGGGAACTGACAATATCTCTCCTATTTCACCTCAACATAAACAATTTTCCTATTTATAGAAATATTTTATCATGAGATCATTTCACAAAAAACATGAGAAAATGATTATTTTCAAAAAAATACTTAATGAAGACATTTTAGCTTTTATCTTTCTCCTAGAACATTTCTTTTACGTTTGAGTTGAGTAATTACGCAAGTTTATGTTCACTGTAGTATGTTGGGAAGCTAACTAGAAGTTCTGTGAACAGTAGACCTCGCGCTCAGTAAGTTACATTGATCTGTTGTTATGTTTTCTAAAAAAATTAATAGATAATTTATCAATTTAAAATGTCTAGAATGAATCCTAAATAAACATAGAGCTTTCTGTCCTATCGTACCGTGACGTGTCGTCCCGGATTGTGAGTGTGAGCGCTGTTATCAGGTCTGGCTGCAACTGTCTACAACGTTGATGGAAAGATACATTTTCAATATGTTCAATGTTTTTGAACGGGTAGTATCATAGTCAACTGTCTACTCATGGAAAGATACATTTTTAAGATGTTCGATGTTTTTGAACGGGTAGTATTATAGTCCACTAGACAGCTGATTTATGATTAATAACTCTTTAGTCTGATTTTTACTCCAATATGGTCGTATGGAGGAGGCTCCTTTTCTCCTTTTATATTATCCTTGAAATGCAAAATTTCCAAAAGCCTTGTATATACGTCGACGCGCAATTTAAAAAGGAACATACCTATCAAATTCATGAAAATCTAATACCGCGTTTCGCCGTAAATGTGCAACATATAAACATTTAAACATTAAAACATTAAGAGAAATGCCAAACCGTCGACTTGAATCTTAGACCTCACTTCGCTCGGTCAATAATAATTCATGACTATACTACTTGTTGAATGGGAATTGTTATTGTGAAATTTCTCCATAATGGAAAAAAACACAGTTTCATTTTTGTCACATTCACGTTTATGTAGACCACATTGAAATGTGGATTTGACAAAAATGAAGCAGTGATTTTACAATCAAACTAGTTCTATTATGATAAATTATTCATCTATGGAATACACTAACGTATCATAATTTAACTAGTATCATCATAAACACAAATTTAAGAGAGGAGTTCTCTGGTAGAATATTGGATAAACAATCAGTGGGAGTAAACACATACCTATTGTCAATAACATGATCTCTTTGAGCAGCTTACAAGTACTGAAAATCTATTGAACCTCATTTCAACACCGTACTGAATAAACTTAATTTCGATAATAATCTCAAAATAACCCTCACCTGCCACCAGCACCTCTATGAACAAAATTTGAACATAACATACAAACGAGACAATCCTCTCCGAAGCTAATAATTAAATATCAGTATCGACGTGGGCGAAACACGCTCTTTTACACAATGAAAACTGTCAGCTACAAGCAACATACAACTCAATTAGAAGATATCATAAAATGATCGGTTCTCTTACAGCACAAAGGTAGCCGGTAATTGTCAGATAAGGTTAGGTTAGTCATGTGGAGTGGAGCTCAATGTGCACACAAAGCTCTCTCCTATCTGATAAATGCAAACAGAAGTTTATTATTATACAGAACAACGCAAGTGGGATAATTATCTATGAGTGCATGTGTGTGGGTGGTACATGTAACAACTTGCTATGTCATGTACAGGCTTGTTTGTCACGGTGGCGCTATCAGATAAATAGCCTCTCTCGCTCTTCTTCATACCCACGTTGTCCCCTCTGTTTCACTTGTATTTTCATCCTTATTCTCCCTATTCAACTCTCTTATCTATCCTCTCCATTTCAATAATATTATGTACCTGTTTGTATATTGTGTATATAAAATATATTTTTTCTTAATCTGATTTGTTTAATCTAGCAATTATTTAGCGTTGTATTGGAGGGTTGAGTGTAAGAGAGGGCCGGCTGCGCCCTTACTCCGCCCTCCTAGGTAGAAGTAAAGGCAGCCATTCTATTCTATTCTATTCTTTCTTATCCTGCATTTTTTTTGGTAATGTACTCAGTTTCCAGTATATGAAAATGTAGAAGGTAGAATGTGATGTGTGTAATTTATTATTTATTAGGTTAGGATAAACAATACGATGATCAGAAAGAATAAACAGGCTATTGCCCGAAACTTCTTCAATTTCCTTATTTAGTTCCAAATCGTGTCCAAATAATATTATACATAGGTTATGTTCATTTAATTTCTACACAAATCATCGATCTGAAAATATAAATTAGAATAAACCAAACAATTTTCGATTTGGATAGATTTTATTTATAAAAGTTTTGTAAAAACATGAAACAAATTCCAATTCACAAAATGAAGAATACATTTGTGATCCTCCTTCCTTTTCTTGCATTTTATTGTGATGTGTGTAATGTCTGAACCTCCTCTCTTTCTCTAACATTTAATTCAATCTCTTCACCCTTTTTTTCCATTCCATTACATATACTTTTCCTTCTAATCTTCATGTATGAAATTCTCCTTCTGTCTCCTTTCCAATTTCAAAATCAAATCGAATCAAAGTTTATTCATTAAAAACAATTACAATACAAATTGGATACAATAACATTGAAAACAATGAATTTTATGCATGAATAATTGCTAAATAGGCCATAGATATAATAAATGAATGAATATACACCCCAATATAATTGATATGTGTTGGGGTATGAGTTATTAGTTGCTTGTTGCGTGTTATAATTACTATTACAAATCTGTTGTCCATCTTCTTCCTCTGAACATTCCCCTCTCATAATTCTCCAATATTTCCACCTTTTTTCACCAATTATTGAACCTACATTGAATTTTCATTCATCTTTTCCTAGTGAAGATCTACCCCTATTGATCATCATTCATAATCTTCTATGTATAGTATTTTCTACCAACTGATTATTTCTCAGCTTGTTAGAGAATTTTTATATTTTTTAAGTTTATATTTCAATATGGATATTCACATTTCCATTTTTATGAAATATTTGTACCTTTTCATTACTTCTTTTCATTCTCCATATTTCTTCTCTCATATTCATTTCATATCTGTCCTCTTCAAGGCATGGTTTGAAGGTAGCCCAGTTTGCTGGCTGCTTTGACGCCGGCTGACAAGGAGTGCCAGGTTGTCGTTGCATGCACCGCCAAACTTGCACTCTAAGGAATGCAGTCCAGTTTGACGGCGTGCAACTTTGGCGTCGGCTGACAAAATCTGAGGAGTACCAGTTTGTCGTTGCATGCACCGCCAATCTCGTACTCTAAGGAATGCAGCCTACTTTGACGATGTGCAACTTTGGCGGTAGCCCACTTTGTCGTCAGCCCAGTTTGTCATCGTCCCACTTTCTTCCCTCATGTTGCACTGTTCATTTCCTTCTTCCTTCATTCGAGTCTCTCGTTCCCCCTCTTCACTCGTTTCTCGCTTTTCCGTTGTTCTCTTCTACTCTTCCTAGATTTATTTGCTCCCACATTATTTTCATTTTTCATTTCAAATTACCATTAGGAGTTTCCTTCACTCCTCTTCTCCTCTTTGCTCCATATTCCCTTTTTATATTTTCTCTTTATTCTTTCTCCTCCTTCCTTCTCCTAACAGTGTAGAGACTATAGTTATCTATGGTATTCGCTTGGAAGTCGCATTTCTCCCTCTTTGTCTTCCATTTATTTTGTTCTCCCTTTCACACTATGTTCATCTCCCTTCTTCTCACATACTCCTCTCCTTATTCTCTCTCTTCGCCCTCCACATTCCTGTCCCATTCTCTTCTGTCCCCTTTCATTCCCCTTATCAACTACTCCCATCATCCATTCTCTTTTCTACCCTTCTACCATCCTTATCAACCATTTCTATCATTTGCACCCCTTGCGATGCACTGATGCTTGACAAAGAGATAAGATAAGGAAGAATCATTTATACTTTCTTTGTCTCTCCCGTGACACAAAGCTGGACCCTCAAAGCTTTCAAGTACGGGAATTTCCACATATGTGTGGGTGGTGCAATAATTGAAAATGAATAATACAGATATTTTCATCATTTATTGATCGAGCTAAGTGAGGTACAAGATTAAAGTCGGCGGTTTGGCATTTCTCTCAATGTTTAAATGTTTGAATGTTCGAATTTTAAAATGTTTATGTTGCGCATTCACGGTGAAACGCGGTTATAGATTCTCATGAAATTCGACAGGTATGTTCCTTTTTTTAATTGCGCGTCGACGTATATACAAGATTTTTGGAAATTTTGCATTCCAAGGATAATAAAAGGAAAAGGAGCCTTCTTCATACGCCAATATTACCGTAAAAATCAGACTATAGAATTATTCATCATAAATCAGCTGACAAGTGATTACACAGATGTGTGGAGAAGCCAGTCTATTGCTGTATTTCCATAAGGTCTATAGTTTCAATCAGCTACTTGTGGATGAGAATACTGCGTGAGGTCTACTGTTCACAGAACTACTAGTATAATGGAGATAGTCATTCACATTGAGGCTTGGAATCAATATGAGAGAATTTTATAAGCATTCCACTGTTGATCGATTATGTGACTTCACCATGAATAGATTGAACATCGACAACACTAGACTTTAACAATTTTACTATTGTGCTATTACAATTACAATTGTACTATTTTTATATTGATGGATTACATTATTCATTTAATCATTAATGGGTATCAACTCCTATTCTTTGAAAAATTATTGAGCAAAACATTTTATATCATAGGGATTGATACATAGACATTATTGAGCAATCAATTTTGAAATTGTGAAACTACACATAATTTGGGTGATTTTTTGAACCATTCATTATTCATTGAATAAAAATACTAGATTTTGTTCAACCACAGATTTATGAAGAATCTAGATACCGTTTTCAGTTGTTACACCATCATCAATGTCTGGTAAACATAAGATAATGAGAAGAACAGCAGTATTCATCCTAAAGGTCGAGCACTGTAATTGGTAAAAGCTGTGACCTAGACGAGGCCAATAGAAAGAGGCATGTCTATGTCATTGGCAGACGTTCACCATGATAGGTCACGGCTTCCACCAATAACAGTGCTCGGCCGTTAGTGTAAATACGGCTGCTCTTTAGATTTAGTTTAGATAATTGACCGAGAGAAGTGAGGTCTAAGATTCAAGTCGACGGTTTGGCATTTCTCTTAATGTTTAAATGTTTAAAGCTGCGTTCACACCAAAGTTATTAACAAAATGTTAATAACTTAATCCTTATAGATTCTATTAGATTGAACGGAACTTGACAAACACATATGTTCATCATGTGTTACATTCAAGTTATGTTTAGTTATGTTCAATCTAATACGATCTATAAGGATTAAGTTATTAACAATTTGTTAATAACTTTGGTGTAAACGCAGCTTAAATGTTCAAATGTTTATATGTTGCGCATTTACGGCGAAACGTGGTGATAGATTCCATTAATTTGACGGATGTCCTTTTCAATTGCGCGTCGACGTATATACAGGTTTTGGAAATTTTGCATTTCAAGGATAATATAAAAGGAAAAAGGAGCCTCCTTCATACGCCAATATTAGAGTAAGAATCAGACTATAGAATTACTTATCATAAATCAGCTGACAAGTGATTACACAGATGTGTGGAGAAGCCAGTCAGTCTATTGCTGTATTTCCATAAGGTCTATAGTTTCAATCATGTACTTGTGGATGAGAATACTGCGTGAGGTCTACTGTTCATAGAACTACTAGTTAGATAATTATGTAGCAACCGAAACCAGTATCTTGAACTTTAATGAATCTGTGGTTAGAGAATATAGTATTCCTATTCAGTATGGATAATTATAAACACAATACTCAAAAATACTCTGAGTGAAAAAAATATGATTTTCACTTCTTGATGTAATTCTAAATAATTTAGGATTAGAAAGAATTATTCTTTCCAACCTTTGGTGATGAAACATCAACTCTTTGTTTTTTCTTCAAATTTGTCTGGATTTAATAGATTCAGCCCAAGAGTTGGCTCAATTCTCTATCCTAATAATTTATTATTCCAATGCATGTTACTGTTAAGGTGCGTACAGATATACGCGCCGCGAACATGAGCAAATCACTTTCAATCAGCTGACTATATCTGTATTTTTACAGAAACGGTAATATACAGAAATAAAAAGCTTGGCATCAGCTGATTAAAAGTGAATTGCTCATGTTCGCGGCGCGTAAATCTGTACGCACTTTGAAAATACAAAGCCTCGAACATTTGAAATAATTGATGATTG
>NC_052515.1:13798687-13886823 GCF_014356525.2 Nilaparvata lugens
TGAAATTGTGAATGGTATTTTTCCAAAAACAATTCAATATAGAATTCTACAATGATGAATATGAGTTTCGAATGACTCCACACACTATTACTGAACATGTAATTGAGTAGAAACAATTGGTTAAAAGTGCACAAAACTGATTTTTGCCAATCCCGGGATCAGTCCCGGGATCCCGGGATTGATATTGGATAATCCCGAAATACCGGGATTGGAATTCAGTCTTGGGATTGACATCCCTATTACTAATTCAATTATAATATAAAATTTTATTGTATCAGAAGAGATGTTGTGGTACTTCTCCACAATATTGGGAAAATAAGACATTGATGTTGGCAATACTACTATATTGTTTCAAAATCGATTGAAATTACAGATTTTAAAATCACTATAATTTCAATTGATTTTGATGAGATAATGTGGTATAGACAACACCAACGTCTTATTCTTCCAATCATTATCTGAATCTGTATCAACTCCTTTCATCACACTTCCATAGATTATTTCCACAGCTGCAACTTATCAAGTATAGAACCATTGACAAATCATAGAGGAGATCTCTCCATCTTTATCTTTAATAGTACGATATACCGCTCTTCACAGATCTCAAACTCTCCATCCATACAACTACAGACGAATAATAAAAGATCACTCCATCTTTCCCCTTTATAAAACTATACCGGTAGCTAAAAAACTGTTCCGGATCGAAACTACACACTGAACTAACAACGCTGAAGCGGGCCTACCCGCCAGCAAGCAGCGGGTCAAAGAGAGGAATAATAGATGAAAAAAGTGAACGGAATGACAAAAAAAGGGCAACAAAAGAGTGTAAAGACAAATTGAAAAAGGGATCAGTGGTACGCGAATTGAGGGCTTAGGCCGGCATAACGCTAATTCCAGCGCGCTTCGGAAATGTCGATTGAATTTTTGCAACCGGCAATGCTTTGAACTCTTTCACCAAAAAAAAGAGGCGTTGTGAAGAGGTGTTGGATGAGGAGGAGGAGGAGGTAGAGGAGGAGGTTGATGAGGTGGTAGGGGATGATGAGGTGGGGAAGGAGTATGAGGAGGTGGTAGAAGAGAATGAAAAGGAGGGGGAGAAGGAAGAGAAGGAAAAGGATGAGGTAGAGCAGGAGATAAAGGAGGAGGAGAATATGAAGGAGGAGGAAAACGAGGAAGAGGAGGAGGATGAGGTGAAGGAGGAGGTGAATGAGGAGCAGTGGGAGAAGGAGAAAGTGGTAGGAGAGAAGGAAGAGGAGGGAGAGGAGGTAGAGGATGAAAAGGGTTGATTGATTGATTGATTGAGTACTTTATTTATGTAGATTACAATATAATAATGGCTTATACACTCAATAGCTTACAATACAGCAAAGTTTTAGATGAATTTACATAGCAAAAAATAAGAAATTAATTATTGAACTGTACAATTATATAAAAAAAATCAATAATTTGGAATAACTATACAATATAATATTGTAATGCATCTACATAAATTGGCGGAGCTTTGGACATATCAATGTCCATTCTTTGGAAAGAATATGGAAAATATCCTTCCCAGTAACTCTCCACCAAGAAAGGGTGAGGTAGAGGAGGAGATAATAGATGAGGAGGATGTGAAGGAGGGGATAAGGAGGAGGAGGTGGATGAGGAGCAGTAGGAGGAGGATGAGGTGGTAGGAGAGAAGGAAGATTGGGGGGACGAGTTGGAGGAGGAAAAAGTGAGGTAGAGCAGGAGATAAAGGAGGAGGAGGAGGAGGAGGAGGAGGAGGAGGAGGAAAACGGAGACGAGGAGGGAGAGGAGGAAGAGGAGGAGAAGAAGATAGATAATGGAGGAGGATGATGTGGAGGAGAACGATGAAGAGGAGGAGTATGAGTTGGTGGAGGAGTAGAAGGAGATGGTGGAGGATCAGGAGAAGGATGTGGAGGATGAGACGACGAAGAGGAGAATGACAAGGAGGAAAAGGGGAAAGTAGAAATGTTGATTAGGAGAGGGGGGTAAGGGCTGTAGACCCCGCACAAAGGGGCAAAAAACTAATGAAAATTGACATTCGTCAATATAGGTTTGCGTTGTAGGGCTCAGTCCTGTAATCAGCCATTCTACTGTGCAAAAATTGGAGGATCGAAGTGATGAATTATTCCGGCGATGTGTGGGTGTTGAGGAATCGGTTTTAGGGTATTTTGGTGTGTTATGTATACGGGGTTTAGTGTTGTGTATGAGTAGGTATGGTATTCCATGGGAATGTCTTATTCATTTATAATTATTATTATCAAACGAAAATCCAAATTAAATTCTGTAAATCACCCCGAAGACTTCTGCTACTGCAAATATTGACAACAGGGTAAACAGCTAGATGGAAATTCGATGAGCGCTACTAATCAAAAATTATTTTGTCAGCCCGACAACAAATATAGCAATTATAATATTTCTATCTATTATTTATTTAGCTTATGGCAGATACACAACAAATATATAGCTCATAAGTCTCAAATGCCTACATATACACTGTATAATTCCAAATTCTTTGAGATGTTTTGATGAACTTCAAAAAGGTATAAAGTGAATTGTTTTACCCGGAATATCATTTTTTTGGTCAGGGCTACTCTCGATAATCGAGGAATAGAAATACTAGTAGTTCTGTGAACAGTAGACCTAGCGCAGCTATAACGACGTCCCAAGCCATAAGCACATCCACACTGATACACTAACTATTTATTAGATCAGATCATGCTTACACAAGATTTAATTATCATATAACGCTTTCCGGAATTTAGCGCGAGAAACCCAGAAGACATCTAGGCGCCCAGACGAGCTGTTATAAGTTCTTTGCATCCTAATAAAAATTGCATTCAATGATGCATGCAATTTATAGTCTACACAGCTGCTAATTTTTTACCAAGTTACATTGAGATATTGATTTGCATGCGTCATGGCATGCAATTTATAGTCAACTCGACTTCTGATTTATGATGAATAATAATTCTATAGTCTGATTTTCACTCTAATATTGACGTATGAAGGAGGCTCCTTTTTCCTTTTATATTATCCTTGAAATGCAAAACTTCAAAAAACCTTGTATATACGTCGACGCGCAATTTATAAAGGAACATACCTGTCAAATTTCAAGAAAATCTATTACCGCGTTTCGCCGTAATTGCGCAACATATAAACATTCAAACATTTATACATTTAAACATTCAAACATTTGAACATTTGAACATTTAAACATTTAAACATTTAAACATTTAAACATTTAAACATTAAGAGAAATGCCAAACCGTCGACTTGAATCTTAGACCTCACTTCGCTCGGTCAATAAATTTGAGTATCCTTTTTTTAAACTTTTAATATTTTAAAAATTATTTAAATATAATAAGTCCTCACCAGAAAGTGAATAATAAATTTTGCCCACAGAAGCAGGCAAATATGCCTGATCCTTGAAAATGAGGAGGAGAAGAACATATAAATTATATAGGGCCAAGAAGTTTCAAGGAACAGACGCCCAACGTGTAGAATGTGTAACGACATTATTTGAAGACAACACGGTCGAAGTCTCATCTTATGGTCCACAACGGAAAGGAAATAGTCATTACTAATCTTGACTTCCCCTCTCACTCACGCCTCTCTTGAAACCTTACTTCCTTTTCACTCACTCATCTGCTAGGACCTACCCCGAATGACATTTTTGGGGCGTTTTTGGGGTCAGGTGACATGAAATATGTCTTGAGGCAGCTGTGTGGTCCATAAGACACTCAACCCTGGCACATTTGGTGGAAAGTTTGTTATATCATGTGTGGCCCATGTCTAGATAGTATGCAACGATTAGGGGCGGATAGTTTGGAGGAAGGCTAGAGAATAGAATAAAATGGGAAGAGGATAGAGAGGGATGAATTGGAGAAGAAGAAGAGAGAGGAGAATGAGGATGAGTAGGCGGAAGAAATCGAGAGGAGAAACAATAAGGGCCGGTTTCCGAGCTCGGGATCTATAAGTTCTGGACTTACAGAGTCCACAACTAAAATAAGCGCTCGGGTCTAAATTGACTTTCTGAGTCACGATTTTATCTTCTAAACTCCGGAGTCTATTAAGTTCTGAGGGAATTTCACAATATTTTGCTGTTGTATTGTTGGCATTATAGCAAAACGGAAACAGCTGAAGAAAGGCGGGATGATTTAAATGAGCATGCTCTCCAAACTATTTTGTAAAAATACGTTTCGATTTCTTTGTAGGCCTATTTATTGCAAAACCTCTGAAAGGTGAATGAATAAACATTTCATTTCACATTATGCTATTATTGATCATTGATACTAACCAGTAATTTTGGAATAAACATCTCATTAGGCTATTGAGTTAGAAAACGTATTTGATTTGAAAAAAAAACTGAATAATTTATTATTGTTTTATTATTATTTATATGTTGAATATGTCATTGATTAATAAAATTCAGATTGGAATATAGATTCCAAGGCAATCCTTGTATTATTTTTCTTGAACATTTTTAGGTTATGTCACAGTTGTAAAATAGGTTAGTTTTTTACGCATAGTTCTGATAAAATGTTAATCCAAAACGAACTCGCAAACTATAAATTATGAATTTAGATGAACTAATCCAAATAATTTACGTATTCCATTACATCTATTTGGCGTTTTATCTACTCCAAAACAATAACTGAATTGTGTTTGTTCAGTTGAGTCTAGAACTCGAATTTAAACCCTACCCCGGTCGAGGGTTTAAAATCACGCTGTTTTAAGTCCTGGTCTTGAAGATTTTTGATAAACCCTTGACTCAGGAAGAGGCGAGAATCTAATTCAAGTCCTGGACTTATAAGCCCTTCACTCAGAAAGCGAAATTATAAACTCCAGGGTCTAACGTGATCTCTGAACTCCAGAGTCTATTCAAGTCCTCGACTACATTAACGCTCTGACACGGAAAGCCAATTTTCTGACTCCAGAGTTTAAAGCCAGTTAAAGTCTAGAACTTAGCTAAATCCCGAGCTCGGAAACCGGCCCTAAGAGAAATGAGAGGAAAATGAGGAAGGAGAGAAAAAGTAGAAGAGGAAGGAAATTGAGGATGAGCAGGAGGAGCAGAAGGAGTGAAAGAGGATGAACAATGAGAGAAAGGATAAGGGGAGGAAGAAGAAGGTGGAGAAGGAGGATGAGAAGGAGAAGAAGGGGATGTTCGAGTGAAATGATCAATAGTTAAAGAAGAGAGGAAAAGTATTAGGGAGAAGAAGAAGAAGAAGAGAAGAAGAAGAGGAAGATGATGATGAAATGTAACAAGAAGAAGTGGGAGAAGAGTGAGGATGCAGATAACAAAAGGTCAAGGAGAACGGGGATGAGGCGGAAAGGAAAAATTATAAATAGTTGTAGAGTTGAAGATGAAGAAGTAGTTATTGAGGATAGAGAGTAAAAGAAGGATGGAAGAATTCCTCTGGAAGTTGTGGAAGAATTTAAAAGGAATGGAAAGAACTAGTACAGAAGGAATAGGGTTAGAGAAGAGAAATTGAAAATATAAGTACTCTTTTAAATTCTGAAAATACTAGCAATTAATTTAAATCTGAGTAGAAGTATGAGATCAGAAGGCCTAGGGAATATGGAGAATTAAATTTAATATTTGCATCTTTTGAGGGCGAAATTAGGACTCCAGGTACTTTCTGGCACACGTCCGCGAAAGAGAGTTAAAAAAACAGAATAGAGAAGAAGAGATAAATATACTAGGTAGATAGAAAGAAGATTGAGTAGGAGTAAAATAAACTGTGACAATAGATATAGAGGGAGAAAGAGACAGAGAGAGATACGATACAGCATCCAAAGGTTGAAGAAAGACGAGATGATGAGGAACGAGCTGATGTAAGAAACAAGGATGAGAAAGAGAGAGAGCTATGATACATCCAAGAGTTGAAGAAAGATGAGATGATGTAGATCAAGCAAATGAAAGAAACAAGGATGGTAGATGAGGGGTGAGACAAGGATAGATACCTCCTTGAGAGAGGAGAGAGACAATTAGCTGTGGTTGAAATACACTGATAGATAGGCTGCAGCCGAGGACATCTTGTTTTGGGTGGTTTTTGTGACACTGGCAAGCTGTGTGAATTATTTCTGGCTCCAGCTTATCTCTGTTTGGGTGTTTGTGACTCCTGAGGTATCAATCAGAGGCTGGGGGGCTCTACACCTCAGTTCACTTGGACGAGTGATGTGGTGGGGGATATTTGACTTGTTTTATGACGGTTTACAAGTGAGTTATTGGGGTTCATGGAGAGTTTTATGACAGTTTACAAATTAGTAATTAAGTAATATAAGTGAATATTTACGATTATTATTCTACAATACAAATGAAACTGATAAAACATTGGTGGATAAAATAATGAGGAAGCCCTTGTGCTATTTTTCTTCCAAATTTATAGGTAACGACACAGTCCTAAATTGGGTTAGAATTTTACGTGTACAATTTCTATACAATAACTTATGTTGAGTTGGATAAATTAGTCAAGTTATGTTAGTTAAGTTACTTGAGTTAAGTGAGTCAAGCGAAGTGTAAGTTATTATGTGAATTATTTTTATAATGGTATCTCTAAAATCATCAGTCTGAACAAGAAACTAGCCATTAATTTAAGTCAGTCATTATGAGTACAAGCAGATCTCCAATTTTTTTATTTAAAATGCAAATGACACTAATGTAATATAACAATGGTGGATAAAATAATAAGGTAGTCATGACATAAATAATAATTATTTCTGACAGATATAATAATAAGGTAGTCCTTGTGCTATTTTTCTTCCAAGTTTATAGGTGACAAATTCCAAGATAAGGTTAGAATTCCACGTGTACAATTTTTATACAATCGTAGTCTAAAATGAACATGGAAACTATAAATTTTGAATTTACATGACTTGAACTAATAAATTGATCAGAAATATTCTAATTACCACTTGTAACAAAAAATATTAAGTTATTTAAGAAAATTTGAACCCATTGAAGAAACACAAACCTGTAAACACTGATTAGCTTACTACTTTTTCCTATAGTAAGGTCGTTATAATGGTAGTGGAGTACAGCGTTGCAGATTCTCTGCCTTGCCACTGCCTTCTATAGAAGATAGCGGATACCTGTATATCTGTCAAGTTAACAGTATTTTTAACACAGAGCACAAGTCTAAAACTGAAGCCTATCTCATTCCTGTGGTAGTGTTACCATCGAATATATCCATTCATAAAACATCAATCTATGATTTTCAAGATATTATTAAGCACTATATTGATTCTTACAAACAGAATGTATATGCATACGATACAACAATCTCAAACATCTGTATATGTATTCGTATAAGCAGAATGTATACGCAGATTACCGGCTGTATATCTGTGATAGTTGTAATAGTTACTGTCTGTATATAGTTGTAATACAACTATATATACAACAGAATATATAAACATATATGTATGGGCAATAGACGTTGTGTGAGGCCTAGTGTATTGATGGGGATGTAACAATCCTGTTGTTTAGATGGCCATAAAAGAGGCTGTAAACTTTTAAGTGCTTTATTTGGTTGGTGCCTCTCTTGTTGTTGCCGTAGTTTATCCTTTCCTCAAAGTTGGGGACGAAGATGAAGAGGAAGAAGTAGAAGAAGAAGAAGAAGAAGAAGAAAAAGAAGAAGAAGTAAAACTCGTAGTACTTGCACCAACGGCTGAAAAGGGAAAATCGTATACTTCCAGGCTTTAAGGCACATGTTTATTGCCATTATGTGAGCTTACTTACTCATGCTTTCGATTTTCTTCCTAAATCCTTTCTTTTCCATTCTCTTCTGCACTCTCTTTCTGTCATCCTTTCCCTCACTTCCCCTCTTCAATTGAACTTCTCTCATCCGTATGTATTCTTTTTTTATTTCACTTCTACAAATTATTCTCGGATTTCCCCGTCTTACAAGGATTGCACTCTTTATCACTGTTCGTATACTACTGTAGTCCAGTCACTATATACATTGGTGCATGCAATTTATATTGTAGTTCTGATTTTTTAATATTTTTTTTGGATACATATGAGAAGTCCAGAACTTCTTCATGAAAAATTTCCTTGTGCTAGATACAGAGTGGCCAAAAACCTCGTATTTTCGGCTCATTTTCCAGTTTTCAGCTATTTCTGGCAAATCTCGTAATCGGACAGAAAAATTTGCTCTATTTTTTTTTAGATTATGAAATTCTGAATGAAATGATATCATTCGGAATTCTCTATCTCCAATGAGTACTGAGTTATAATTTTTCAAAAATGAGTGGAATTTGAAGAAAAAATCATTGGAGAGTTCTGAATGATCTCATTTTATTCAGAATTTCATAATCTGAAAGAAGACAAGAACAAATTTTTCTGTCTGATTACGAGATTTGGCAGAAATAGCTGAAAACTGGAAAATGAGCTGAAAATACGAGGTTTTTGGGCTACCCTGTATCTAGCACAAGGAAATTTTGCATGAAGAAATTGGTTCTGGACTTCTCTTATTCACCCAAATAATATATTAAAAAATCAGAACCACAATATAAATTGCAAGCACACCCCCTTTTTTATGTCTATATTGACTGGATCATACCGTATTCACAGTCTGTTCTCTGTTTTCTCTTCTAAAAGTCATTCTCTATTCCTCTATCTCTAACCTATCCATTGAATTCGAATTTCCAATCTAAGAACAAATATTGATACCAAAAACAAACAAGATTTGAATTTTTTCTTTAGCTAGTGGCGCCTGAAAAATTCTACTTTAATCTTAGGTTTCCATGATTAGTCAAGTTCTATTTTATGTATTTCTTAGTTTAAGATATTGTGTTTTTGTTAAACTCAGACTAGTCTATGGCAAATTTTTGTAATGTATTTTTGGGCAAATAAATTTCAAATTTCGAAAGTTCAAGTTAGTCCTATCGTCTCTTATTACAAAGATAATCAGTTTGAGCTTGAACACCCTCTGGTTGATGAAGAAACATAAATTCTTCGAGGAAAACCATTTGATTAAAAAAAATCTCACCACCCTGAAAAATCAATAACTCAGGAACTCAAGTCTGATATTATAATCAACCTTATAAGTCACATAAGTCTGGTAGGAAATTCAACACCCTTATACTTTATACTTATAATTTATCCAACACCATACTTCAATGGGGCACCACTTCCAAGACTCACAATTGAAAATCAAATTCCTATTATGAAAATAATACAAGCGATGACTTCATAGAATTGTTATATAATACCTACAAAAACATCCAACCCAGCTACAAAACAAATTAATTTCCTAGTATTTCAAAAAAGTAGTTTTTATAGTCTCGGTTAATTTCCACCACCCTAATTGAAAATGACAGCTTTATCGACTCTCGACTGACAAGTCTACAACACATCAGGGGTGCCAGCTGAAGAAAGATACCGAATTGGACAAAAAAGATACAGAAAAGGACAAAAAAGGACAAAGAAAAGAATGCCTAGACGGGAAATAAGCAATAAAGTTCCCCTTGAGATTCACTTTCTACTGTCAGCAAACATCCCTAAACGACACCAATACTTCTCATTTGAACAGTGCTGACATCGCTTACTGAATCTTTTAATTCAAGGGTCTTTTCTAACTGGCAGCTTTTCTCTAGAATAACACCAATAATGTCCATCCAATGGATGATGACAGTTTGAAGTGGATTTCAAGGATTGAAGGGGAGAAAGATTACGCCTAGACCAAATGGTTGGGTGGTGTGAAGTTACTTGAAATGAACCGACTGTCAAGGGGTGTCTAGCTTATTATTAATTTGTACTAGGTTCACGAACTATTTGTGTTCTCACTCTATTGGATACAATTGTGCTTGTTTGTATTCTCTTGTACTTGAGATCCATTTTGAATAGTGAGTCCACGTTATAATAATGGCAGTGGCGAAAGATAGGAGAACAACGTTGCCGATCCTCTGCTCTGTCAATGCCATCGATAGACGGTAGCTGATACAGGTTTATTGATGTAATATTACCTGTTCATTCTCATTCACTCATTTTACTTTACTCTATGTGGCTCTACAGTCCATGATGAACTTTGGCCTCCTCAACATGTCGCCTCCACGTTTCTCTATCATGTGCTCTCTACCGCCAGTTTGTCACTCCCAGCACACGCAGATCACCCATCACGTCACTAGTTCATCTTCTCCTTGGCATTCCTCTTTCCCTCGTCCCAATCACTATATCATCCATTATTCTAACCGGTCCTCTTCATCCAGTCATTCTTACTACATGACCCAGTCATTCGATTCTTCTTGCTTTTTCATTCTCATTTAAAATAATCAATTATATTTGATTGAGCAAGAAATTAAAAATTTCAATAATTTCATAACGAATTTTCATTATTAAGATGAGATATTTTGTTAATAAACTATTAATTTTACATTGTTGAATGACGATTTGGCAAGAGAGCAAAGCAAGAAAGAGATAGCGATATCCGCTTTGTTGGATGATAGACAAGGATAGCAATCCCATTGCCAATGAAACACTGCCATTATAACGTGGAACTCACTATAGAATCTAGTATCTCTGTATTTAAGTTAGTTACTATTATCGAGGGACCGAACTCCGTTCTGGAGTACAAGAATGAATAATTATTATTATCCTTTTCATGTCCTTTAGCGAGTTTTCCCAGGGATGAGACCTAGTGCAATCAAATTTTTTATTATAAACCCACTATGTTCCAAATTTTGTGAGAATCGTTGGAGCCGTTTTCGAGATCCGGTGACATAAAACATAGATATAAACATATAAACAGAAATTGCTCTTTCAATAGTATAGGATAATATCAGTAACTTCATCAGCTATATCTGTATTTTTGTATTTTAGTTCAGTTAACTCTGTATTCTAGTATATTCTGTGTTATAGGAGAGATTGATCCCACACTATGTCAAACTATCAATTGATAACTTATAAATAAGTGGATAATTATTGATGAATAGAAATCAGCTCTGGATAATTATATTCAAACTTACATCATTTGAATACTATTCTGTTTTGAAAAGAATACGATTTGATTGGATTTGATTCACTCCATAGCCAGTTACAGACATCGATTTTTGACGTACGATTTTCTACCGTCATTATTAATTCTATCGATTAAACTTGACAAACATCATATGTTTGAAATCATCTGTTTAATCTAATAGAGTTCATAAGGACGGCAAAATACCAAAAATCGATGTGTGTGTGTGTGTGTGTGTGTGTGTGTGTGTGTGTGTGTGCGGGGCTTTACACGCACATCGATTTTTGTATGCTCGATTTTCCACCGTCATATGAATTCTATCAGATTGGACGGAAATTGACACACATCATTTGTTTAATCTAATTTAATTCATAAGGACGGTAAAAAATCGTACGTCCAAAAATTGATGTGTGTGTAACTAGGCTATTGGAACTATACATTCATTACTATAATCATATTACTTCTTTATTTCCATTAAATTTATTCCATAAGAAATTTTCCAAGATTATTATTGATACAATGATTGTTCAATTTCTGTCGCTATAATTGCAAGATTGTGTTGCTCTCACATCAGTAATACACATGATTGAAAATATTGATTACGTTAGATAGAACAAAATAGCTTTGGTAATAATTATGATATGAGCATAGAGAAACAATAGCATAAGTAGATATCCCATGGTATAGGACGTTTATGTCGCAACTCCTACTGTTATCTCAAGCCGATAGTTCATGTAATTCTTTCCCGTGAAGCTGTGTGACGCTGGCAGTCTCTCTCATATTGTACTGTTCATACACTCTCACCCCAACAACAACAGTTAAATTCGACAATAATCAACGGCAATCGGCTTGAGATAACAGTAAGAATTGCGACATAAGAGCCCCTCGACAATGGGATATCTACTTACGCTATTGTTCCTCTATGATATTAGTTAGCCTATATGGTTATTAATGAGTGTTATCCTAATTTATACATAAAATGTTGATGATGAATCGATTTTTGCTGTAAATTCTCCAGGTTTTTGGTGAATTTCGAACATTAACTTTTGTCTTCACTAAAACCGCTCTTGAAGGAAATTTACCTACATGGCTGGATCGTGACGAGAAAAGAAAGAGTTCAAGACTTACAACGTTGGAAAAAGAGAGAAGAATCGACATTTCCAATCTTGTCACCTTGAAAATGGAGAAAGTTTGAATTTTCACTGGAAATTTCGGGATTGAAAGGAGGGTGCGTCTAAACCAGATGCCTGTTCATGATTTTTTGGATCTTTGTAGTTTGTAATTTCTTACCTTCTCCCCAAACTCTTCCACTCTGTTATTACTGTATATATTATCCTTTAGCACTTCAAAAAAAAACTTTGTTGAATGAATGAATAAGTTACATCAGAGACAAAGAAATAGACGAACTTACGCTTAACCTTTGTTTATGGTTACATATAGGCCTACCTAGTACCTGCAGCTAACCCTTCATAATTAACATCAGACCCATCAATTATTAACAATTTTATCACCGAAAATGTGAGAATACTTTCTACTTACTATCCTATATAATTATTTTAGCCAAAAGATATTATGATTAGTTGGAAAATATATACAGTATCAAGAAAATAGAGCAAAGACAATTTCTAAGATGCATTCATCTCTATTCATTTTATCTTGACCGTACGAAAAATACTCACTCCCAAGTAACTCAGTGATTGATACAGTATTAAAGGATTTGTAATCTATAAATTTGGGTAACAATTAAAAATACTTTTACATCAAAAATACAATACTCACATTAACTTCCTGATCCATCAACGAGTCACTAGATACCCGAAATATTCGTAAGAATTGCAAAATTAACGAGAGCAGCGACATAGAGGTCAGCTCCACTTGAAATTCGCGACGCGACTGTTCCAAACAAGGGCAGAGGTGACCGTCAAAATTTGACAAGTTATGACAGGCGACGTGCTGACCTGCCGGCCGGTAGACTGTTAATGGCTGCCGCGTGCCGTTCACCGGTTGCCATGGTAACGGCGCTTGGCGGCACATTTGAAAATTTCAAAATTACTGCCGACTGAGTTTCTACACCTGTAGAGAGTTATATTGTTGAATGATGATTTGAATGCGGAAGAAAAAGAAGAAAAATGAGAAAGAGAATGTGATAAGTAAAAGAAGAAGTAATAATGAAGCCAGCAGACGATATTAAATGGGCTGCACAGCTGTTTAATTATTAACTCTCGCCTAGCCGCAACGCATGCGCAGTAGCCTAATTTGTCAATTTTTGTAAGCTTGGTTTGAAATTATTCATAACCTAAATATCTCAACAATGCGGGATTCAAATAATAATATAACATTAGATCGCATAATTGAATTAAATTATCTTTAGTAGTATCATATTTATATATGATTATTTTCAAAATACTAGTAGTTCTGTGAACAGTAGACCTCACGCAGTATTCTCTTCCACAAGTACCTGATTGAAACTATAGACCTTATGGGAATACAGAAATAGACTGGCTTCTCCACACATCTGTGTAATCACTTGTCAGCTGATTTATGATGAATAATTGTATACTCTGATTTTTACTCTAATATTTACGTATGAAGGAGGCTCCTTTTTCCTTTTATATTATCCTTGAAATGCAAAATTTCCAAAAACCTTGTATATACGTCGACGCGCAAATAAAAATTATAAAATTATATTGGGATCCAAGAACCTACTCAAACATTCTTTCACCTCTCACCTTAAATCTTCAGGGGCATCATTCCAGATTCAATCTGTATATAATGACAGTTGTTATTGAGCAGTACATACTGGTAATTCTTGAGCAAATACTAAATTTTTAAGGTTAATTTCATTTTTTCCTTTCAAATTTCCCATTCCTATACCTATTTACTCCCGAGCGGAGCTCGATCCCCCGATATTAGAAATAAAATTAAATCAGCTCTCCATTTTGAGAAATCCCCTTCTACTTCTTGTTACAGAAAACAAACTTTAAAAATACAGAAACTTATGAGCTTATTATAAAACCATATTAGATATCATATTATGATCTGCAATTTATAAGATTTGGAATACGTAAAATATAGATGTAGACTAGTACTGTCACAGGATAGTACCCTCCAGGAAAATCCAAGATGTCTGCCAGCGATACGACTCAGCGCACCAAAAGTGATAGTACCAACCTAACGACACATAAATCACCGACTGAAAAACGTGTAGTGAGCTGCAGGACTTATGGGTTGTGGGATAGGATAGGATGGCAGGCATCGCATCGCATTGGAACTCGGTAAATCATTCGATATCTCGCCTACTGACCTTTCAAATTTTGCGTCTCTAAAGAAGTGCTTCTCATCTTTCCTTTCTCTGATATCCTATCTCACACCTTCTCACTCCCTCTCAGTTGTAATTCACGAGGAAAGAATAATATCAAATCCTTGTTCAAAGATGGAAATAATTTTTGGTTAGTTAGTAGCTCTCAGCGAATTCCCATCTAGTTGTTAACCCGTTTTTTTCTATTTTTATAGCACCTAGTTGAAGACTAATAAGCTATTCTACTTTGACTCAAATTGATGAGAATATTGTTTGTGAAGGTAAAACCCATTGGTTAAGCCTTCTATATTGGTCAAGGATTAAATTGAAGATTCTTTTAATTATTCTTCATTGAGCCTAAATGATAGTGAATGAAAAAGACTAAGAAATTGTCAAAAACCACAGATTGATTGATACTTAGAAAGACCGGTTTCGGTTATTACACCATTGTCAATCTCTGATAAACTGGGTATATTGACAATGGTGTAATAACCGATACCGGCCTTTCTGAGTATCAATAAATCTGTGGTTTTTGACAATTTCTTAGTCTTTTTCATCCAATATGAATAATTACTACAATATCAACTTTTTAACTACACAAAAACTAAATAATAGCTCACAATACAGAAGAATTATAGATGAATTTACATAATAAAGACTTGGAAAATAATTATTGAACTGCATTATGATATGATAAAAGCAATTTGGAATAATTTTGGATAATATTGTAATGCATGTACATAAATTGGCGGAGCTTTGGACATATCAATGTCCATTCTTTGGGGAGAATATTCAAAATATCCTTCTCACTCTCTCTAC
Source organism: Nilaparvata lugens (assembly GCF_014356525.2). Lineage (NCBI taxonomy): Eukaryota > Metazoa > Arthropoda > Insecta > Hemiptera > Delphacidae > Nilaparvata > Nilaparvata lugens. The sequence continues at coordinate 13,813,766 of NC_052515.1, forward strand.
CGAATGAGGAGAGTTCTCTACCAGAAATGAGAGGGTAGATAAAAAGTATGATGTTAGTGGGACTTAAGTGAGGAACGACAGAGAAAAATACTACTTGAGTGCAAACTGAACAAAAATTTGAAGAAGGTAGTAGAACGACAAAAAAGAGTAGGAAATGAGAGAACAGATGAAGAGAATTATGTGGAGGGAGCTTCAAAGTGAGTAAAACGACAAAGAAAAATGCAGCTTGAGAGACTTAAAACGGAACAGAATTCGATAAAGGTACTAGAAGGGCAAGAGAGGATAGAAAATGAGAGAACAGATGAAAAGTATGATGTGGAGGAGACTTTAAAGTGCGTTAAAAGACAGAGAAAAATACCGCTTAAGAGAATAGAAACTGAACGAAATTCGAACGACAAGAAATGATAGGAAATAAGAGAGCAGATAAAAAGTATGTGGAGGGGACTTTAAAGTGGAAAAACGACAGAGAGAAAAGAAGGTGCTGCTTGAGGTGTTGGTACGATAACACGGGGGACTTAAGCCGCCTCCTGGTGATTTAATGCTGGGCTTATGTACAAAAATTCCACAGACCTGACAAGCGACCAATAATGATTTATGAGCGGCTTTCTTGTGATCCTGAGAGGAGGATTGTTTTGCAGGTCGCGAGGATATCCTCAGTATTGATCCGAGTCATTCCGGGATTATTGATCTACCTGAATCTACCAGATTCTCATTGGTTAAGAGCATACGGAAAGTGGAAAACTGATTTACTTTCTATTTTTGTGAATTTGATAGAGTGAATCTCTCTGAAATTTATACTATAGTAGTAAAAATATTATAAAAACCTGATTGTTTATTGGTTGAATTGTATAATATTTAGATTGTTTATTGTAGATGGTTCATTGTTTATTAAAGTATAATTATTATTCAACGAAAATCCCAATTGAATGCTGTAAATCACCCTGAAGACTTCTGCTACTGCAAATATTGACAACAGGGTTAACAGCTAGATGGAAATTCGATGAGAGCTACTATACAAAAAATATTTACCAGCCCGGAAATCAAACCCGGTACCTCCTAATTGCTAGTCAGGAATGCTTACCCTTACAACAATACTAACTGTATTTCCATCTGTAAATTTTTATACTGAAAATTCAATCTGTAGATTGTTTATTGTTGAAGTAGATTGCGGGGGTCTGCTGATCCATCTAGCAGTTCCTTGTATATTAATAAGATAAAATAAGAATTCTAGTTGATACTTTTTTTTACCTCATAATAAATTTAGAACTCTACCTAACCTCTAGACCTCTTTGTCTCAAATTGAGGTTAGAAACAGTTTTGAACGAATACCTGTAGTTTCAATCTGGATTGTATCTATTGTCTATGAATTAATGAAAAATCTAGTGTGGCGCACTCACACAACTTTCCTTGCCGTTATTAAAATTGATCAACTGACGCTAGTGTTCCCGCGCATCTAAATTAGTCTACTATTCGAAGATCTAAGCCAGCTGGTGACAGGACAATAACGTAGCAGACACATGAAGTCTGCTATCTGTTCATAGTGAATGATTTAATAGAATCAACACTTGCCAACAGTTTGGAAAAATTGAATAATCTTATTTTCTCGAACTTCGAGCTTATTTCCAATTTTAGGTGAAAATGTTACTGAACATTAATTGTAGAGATTTTCATGCCCAATCTCTTCCACTTGGAATTTTTTGTTTAGATTGTATCTGAAGCCTGATAATTGAGAATCTAAAATCAAACTTTGCATAGATGGGGGGAACTCCTAAAATTTTTACAGATATGGGACTAGTGGTAGTTGATAGAGCTTATCAATGACTTTTCTAGGTATAAATTTGATCAAAATCGTTTGAGCCGTTTTCGAGAAAATCGCGAAAAACCCTGTTTTTGACAACATTTTTGCCATTTTGAATTGCATTTGATCGAAATTGTTCGTGTCGGATCCTTATGGGGGAAGGACCTCAATTTCCAATTTCAAGTCATTCCGTTGATTAAGAGATGAGATATTGTGTACACAGACGCACATACACTCATACACACACACACACACACACACACACACACACACACACACACACACACACACACACTCACACACACACACACACACCACACACACACACACACCACACACACACACCACACACCACACACACACACACACACACACACACACACACACACACACACACACCACACACACACACACACACACACACAACACACACACACACACACACACAGACCAATACCCAAAAACCACTTTTTGGACTCAGGGGACCTTGAAACGTATAGAAATAAATTGAGGTACCTTAATTTTTCTCGGAAAGCAATACTTTCCTTACCAATGGTTATAGGGCAAGGAAAGTAAAAATAGTTGATCCACAATGTAAAATCCTCATTGACTGAGGTAAAATACTTGTAGGCTATTCTAGGAGTGAATTCATTGTTTATTGGTCGAACTAATTTGTAAATCGCAAGGATTTTCCAGAGTATTGGCTTGAATCATTCAACAACTGAGCTTACTGAAATCTCAAACATTGGAATATTATAGGCCATTGGCTGTTGACCAATGAAGGTTGAGCTACGATTGGCCACGACTGGACTGGAATACTCAAGCATGTCTAGTCCAATAACAAGTCTCAGATAGTAGAGCTCAACCTCCATTGGTCAACAGCTAATGGCCAATAGTAGAGCTTCACCCACACTATACATTCTGAATTATCCCTTTTTACTATCCTTGCCCTATTACCATAGGTAAGGAAAGTATTGCTTTCAAAAAAATTTAAGGTACCCTAATTTCATGTTTTCTATACGTTTCATTACTTTCCTTGCCCTATTACCATAGGTAAGGGGAGTATTGCTTCCCAAAAAAATTAAGGTACCCTAATTTAATGTTTTCTATACGTTTCATTACTTTCCTTGCCCTATTACCATAGGTAAGGGGAGTATTGCTTCCCAAAAAAATTAAGGTACCCTAATTTAATGTTTTCTATACGTTTCAAGGTCCCCTGAGTCCAGAAACATGATTTTTGGGTATTGGTCTGTATGTGTGTGTGTGTGTGTGTGTGTGTGTGTGTGTGTGTGTGTGTGTGTGTGTGTGTGTGTGTGTGTGTGTGTGTGTGTGTGTGTGTAAGTCTATGTGCGTCTGTGTACACGATATCTCATCTCCCAATTAACGGAATGACTTGAAATTCGGAACTTAAAGTCCTTACACTATAAGGATCCGAAACGAACAATTTCGATCGAATGCGATTGAAGATGGCGGCTAAAATGGCAAAAACGTTGTCAAAAACAGGGTTTTTCGCGATTTTCTCTGAAATGGCTCCAACGATTTTGATCAAATTCATACACAAAATAGTCATCGATAAGCTCTATCAACTGCCACAAGTCCCATATCTCTAAAAATTTCGGGAGCTCCGCCCCATCAATGCAAAGTTCGATTTTAGATTCCCAATTATCAGGCTTCAGATACAATTTACACAAAAAAATCAAGTGGAGTAGATTGAGCATGAAAATCTCTACAATTAATGTTCAGTAACATTTTCACCTAAAACTGAAAATAAGCTTTAAATTCGAGAAAATGTGATTATTCAATTGCAAATTATTGTTGATTCTATTAAATCATTCACTATGAAGAGAGAGCAGACCTCATGTGTGTCTCCAGCGTTATTGCCCTGTCAGCAGCTGGCTCAAATCTTTGAATAGTATACTTTGGATGCGCGGCCACACTAGCGTCAGGTGATGAATTTTCATAACGGCAAGGAAAGTTGTGTGCGTGCGCCACACCAGATTTTGATGTTTCAATTGCTGTATCGATTTTGATATTTCAGTTGCTGAATTGTTGAAATTCCATTCTATCGAGTTCACTCAAGATTCATAATGGTGTATCAAACTTTACTAGCATCTCAAATCGTTCCAGTAATTGAGTAGTTTTGACAATAATTATTGAGTCGTAATAATTTGATATTCCAAGAATTAAGATTTGTTGTTTGAAACTCGATTTCTCACTTTCATCTACGAAACAGGGTCTTTCATGTCTCTCCAGTTCAGGGTCGTATTTTGGACGACCTTTCAACATTGACTACCGAAATCGAAGGCTAAGCCAAAGTGAGATCACTTCCAAGTGTCAGCATCTATTATAAATGCCTGTCATCAATGTTTTCCATTCAATATATGCTGACAGTCTGAACTGGATCACTCTCTAGGTCTCATTGTTCGACCGCAACTTGAAGCCAAGAGGGTTGGGTGAAAGTTTCCTAATTAAAGACGTACAATGGAGTGAAGAATGACTGATCTACTCTCTCTCACACTCTCTTTGACTCTTAGTAGTGCTATCTCTCTCACACTGTTCACTCTCGTCCTTACTCTCTCAGTCTCTTCCTTCTCTCCCCTCTTTCTAATTTTCTTTATCTTTCTCTCGTTCACTGGATCCCCCACTCACTCTTTTTTCCTTTCTTCCTCTAACTTCCTATTGTAATCTACATAAATGGAGTACTCAATCAATCAATCTATCTTCTACAAATTTCTGTCTAAAATCTACTTTTCATCTCTCACCTCTACCCTCCTCATCTTCACTCACTTTCTCTCTCGTGCTCTCTCTCCCCATCATTCAGATTTCCTCTCTTCTCTTCCTTCATCCTTTGAATTCTCTACTCTCTTATCTCATATTCACTTTGTCCCTTTCCTTGTTCACTGAATATCCTCACTCTCTATATCTTCTACACATTTCTCTCTATAATCTACTTTCTATATCTTACGTCTACTGTCATTTGTCCTCTCTTTCTCTCTCGTGCTTTTTTTCTCTATCATTCACATTTTCTCTCTCATCTCTCATTTACTCTGTCTTTCTCTTGCTCACTAAATCTCTCACTCTATCTCCTTAACATTTCTCTCTACAATTTACTTTTGATAACTCACTTCTGCTCCTTCTCCGCCACTCATCAACACACTTTCTCACTCTCTCACTCTCTCTCTCCCTCTAAGTTACCCTCTTACTCACTCAATCCTCTCTCTCTTTTCCTCCGGCAACCTTCAAAGAATGTCCTTGAACCAAGTTCGGGATACAAGAGCCAAAAGGAAATAAGGGTCGTCTGCCCTTTGCGAGATCACTACAAGACGTAGGGGAACAAACTTGTAGTATTGAGATCAACGTACTGAATTGAATGAATTGAATTACTTCACAGTCTTGCAATTGGTTGGTGTATATGTCTTGATCAAGTTCTTGTAGGAAACTTGTATGCGATGGATACAATAGATGGGTTGGATGCGATGAAAAATGCTGTTATTCAAGATGGCAGAAAACTTATTTCTACTCCAATTATGCGTAATATCTTTCTCATCTTTTTGTCGAAGACTACTTTCAAATTTCTCTCCAAAATAAATGATATCATGAAATTTTCTATTCACCCTTATTGTAAGTGAAAAGTTATCCACTGTTTTCGATTGTCGTTTTCATCTACTTTTCATGGATATCAAGATTTACACTACAGAGATATTGTGGAATTTATTCATATCAAGGAGGAATGGAGGAGATATTGTCTGTTCCATACAATTTATTGAAGCCGAAATATAGTTTCAATGCACTTGGTGCATCATCATTTGTCTTTGCTGCTAGATTGAACCGTCTGACTGGTGAGTCTAACCAGAAAGATGATAATGCTCCAAGTGAATTAAAACCATAATTTCGGCTTGAATAAATTATGTGAAACTGACAACATCTCTTTCATTCTCCTTGATATGGATACATTTCACAACTGTTCATAGTGTTAATTTTGATCCCCATGGAAAATAGAAAGATATAACAAGTTGAAAGAGTGAACAACTTTTCACTTTGAGGAGGGGAATTGGTAATATAATATCATTTATTTTGGAGAAAAATGTGAAACAGACAACATATCTTTCATTCGACCTCAATATGGAATCAAAAATTGTATTGTCGAATCCAATGGTCTTACAGTACGGTGCCTGGAATGCGAATAAGAAAAATAATCAACCATTTCGAATAAAGCATCCTAATAAATTTTTATGGATTAATCTGCATAAATTATTATGGATATTAATTTCCTCCATCCTCCACCTCCTCCTACTGTCTCACTTCTCCTTCTATACCTTCTTCTATTTCTGTTACTCCTTTCCGTTCTCTCTACCTCCTCTTTATTCTCTTCTTTCATCACTACTATTCCACCAGTGAGCTCCACCTCTCACAAGAATTTTGCTATTTTTGTCTCTCTTAACCTCACTTTCTTTTCAATCTCTTATGCTCTCTTCATTGCTTCCTTCTCAACTATTACCTCTCCTTCTCACATATCACCATTTATTTCCTCTCATCATTCCCCTACCAATCACTCCCTCACTCTTCCTCTCTCATTTGGTAGAGAGTTAGTGGGAAGGATACTTTGAATATTCTTTTCGAAGAATGGAAATTGATATGTCCAAAGCTCCGCCAATTTATGTAGATGCATAACAATATTATCTATTTTATCTATAGTTATCACAAATTGCTTTTTTCATATCATATACAGCTCAATAATTATGTTCTTAATTATATTATTTGTATTCTCTATAATTTTGCTGTATTGTAAGCTATTGTATATAAGTGTATAAGCCAGTATATATTGTAATCTACATAAATAAAGTACTCAATCAATCAATCAAACCCTTTTTCTACTCCTCTCCTTACCAATCACTCTCTCTCACTCTCTCTCACTCTCTCTCTCTCTCTCTCTCTCTCTCTCTCTCTCTACTTATCACTCATTCTCTCTCTTCTCTTTATCCACTGCTTTCCCTACCAATCACTCTCTCTCTCTCCCTCACAGAGCAATTCTCAGCTCCATTTCCACGTGCTTGTAAAAGCAGGGGAAAATCAGCCGCCTGTTGTTTGGCATACAGCGAGTTACACTACACATTGTCAGCATTAGATGACTGGAAAGCATTGGAGTCGATCCATAAGAAACACTGACAGTATGAAATGAAACTCACTGATAAACGCAGAACATACTACTGTCAGCATTGTTAGAATACTGGAAGCATTAGTGTTCAACATAGAGGATGCTGACAGTTTGTGGTGAATTTGACTGTAGCAGACTGAGACCATCGTATAAGTAATGCAGAGCCGACGCATTGCGGTTTTTCAGCCTAGTGCAACAGTCGAGAGAAACAGGAAGAGAAAATGAGAGGGAATGAGTAAGTGAGAGAAGCATCATTGTGTCGCGCATGTGGGTGTGCGTGCGTGCGTAAGTCTCTGTCGTCTAGGTCTATTTTCTTTCATGGTATTGGTGTTGTGAGAGTGTGTGTGTGTGATAGAGTACATCGGTGCTTCGAAAGAACAATGACGTAGCTAATAAAATTGAAACAGGAGATAAAATATTGATATTTGAATTATATACTAAATCTAAAGATGTAGATTAGATGATTTTTTTTAAAAACATTGACTTATTTTTAATAAGATTCATGAATTGTATACATATTATGTAACTAGTTTCATATACCATGGGATCAAAAAATAAAAATAGATCGATTTTAATGATTTTTAAAATACGTCGTACAGTGTGAAATCTTCAAGTTCAATGTATAGTGAACATAGATATGATGTCTATAGCTTCATACACGATACATCCAAATATAAAGAAAATAAAAATCTCAGTACCCTTTTTTTGAAATATTTTATCACAACATGTTTCGGACATTTGTGATAAAATATTTCAAAAAAAGGGTACTGAGATTTTTATCTTCTTTATATTTATATTACAAGTAGCCCTGTACAGAAAAGAGATTAAAACGATACATCCAGTTCATAATAGTTCCATGTTCCTTGTATATTATTCAATAATTTTTCAATTCACAGACAGGCGATTGAGATATAAGTGTAATAATATAGACTCATACACCTATTACATATTTATGGGTGAGAGAATAAGATATGAATCATTTTGGGAAGTAGTCATCCTACTATTGACATAGGAAAGGAATCAAAGAATATGAAATATCAAATCAGCATACCCAAGGTCTCATAAATATAAAACTTCGAATGATGCAGAAACAAAATCAACAGTTTGAACTCTCTTCACATTGAATGGAGATCTTTGGGAAGAATCGGTGAGGGGATCGGGGGTTCCATTTGACAAGTTTTATAAACTAGGTGAATTATTCAATCTATCATCCTTATCAATCTATTTCATCATTTGAAAACTCACAACTTGCAGAAAAATTCCACAGACCCAAACGCTCAATCCAATAACAGTTCCAATATTCTTATTTCTACAACTGTAATATGCTCTTATGACTTGTGACGCAGAAGTCTGTACGCAGCTTTATATCTATTCCAATGACATCGAATATGTTTAATTGCACAGCGTATTAATTTGTAGCATCAATCTTCACCGCATTGGGAACACCTCAATAAGTTGTAGACTGCTGTCGATATAATACTGTAACTTTCAGGATAAGTTATTGGTCAAATACTCTACCTTTCGACGTACAACTGAATTTCAACCCCTCATGAGAGGGTGACTTGGGGTTTGTAACTCGAATATTTTGAATGTAAAAGCCTATTGTGTAGCACATCATTTTAAAGGCCTTTCAAAAACAAGAAAGATGGCATCGATAAAAATGTTCTATCATACTTGTATCCAAAATGGCGGCTGATTAAATTTTCAGTTTTTAAGGTAATGAGGGGTTGTAACTAAAATATTTTGAATGTAAACCATTATGTGATACATCATTTGAAAAGCATTTCCAAAGACCTTAAAGAGATATAGACCCACAATGCCTATGCCTTCCCAATGATAGCTCTTACTTGAAATTGAAGGCCGCCATTGGGGTATTTTAGCACGAGATATTATATTCACCATATTTGTAATACTATAGATCACAAAGACATTGGTGGCATTGGTATGTAATAATCTTATGGGTTGTCTATGCGCTGCATGTGAGTCTATGCATCTTTAAGGTCTTTGAGGATTTCAAAACGAGAAAGATGACATCAGTAAAAATGATCTATGATACTTTTATCTAGAATAGCGGCTGATTGAACTTTATCAATTATTTCTTCAAATTCTTTTGTTTATTCAAAGGATTATTTCCACAGCAATCTCCAACTTATTGAGGTGTTTCCATACATAGGACTCACTCTGCATATTACATATTATGTAGATGAATAATAGAGAGAAAAATAAAAATCTCAGTATCTCAGAAAATCTCATTTTCAAGTGATATCACTTGAAAATGGCATCAATGTTGAAACATGTTGTGATTAAATAATTCAAAAAGGGTATTGAGATTTTTATTTTCTCTCTATGATTCATCTATATACAAGTAGCCCTACACAGAAAAGAGATAAAAAGATGAATCACGCATTTGTCCCCTTGATTAGAAAGTGATAAAAGAGGTGCAACTTCTGGTAGTCCTACCAATTAAAAAGTTTAAAAGAAGACAGTCAATCACAAACAACAAAACCTCAATGAAGATCCTGTATTCATTGATGCTTTGAAGCAAGCAAACCACCAACATGGAAATGTAATCTGTTACTTGGTAAATGTGTGGGGGAAAGAAAAAACCACAGAAATACATTCCCCGTTGCAAAAGAAGCAGTCAATGCCTTCTTCTATTTTCTCCTCTTCTCTTTCTTCTATTTTCTCCTCTTCTTCTTCTCCTACTTCTTCTATTTTTCCTCTTCACCATCTTCTATTTTTTCCTCTTTTCCTTCTTCTTTTCTTCCCCCTACTCCTGTTATTACAGCTTGAGCTAATTGATGAGTGACACACTTTATTTATGTTCCTCCCTTCTCTCTCTTCCCGCTACGATTGCTCCTCACATGCATTCTATTCATTTCGGCTCCCCTTTGTTATGGTGGATCCCTTGTTTTTATCCCCCACAAATGTTTCAACAGCTCTACAGATCTGGAGACACCCGGTCTTTCCTCCAAAACGTACTAGTACTCTATTCCAATCACTTTTACTTTTTTCTTGTTCCCTCTCACAACTCTAACATTTTTCTCTCTCTTTCAAATCCTTTCTTCTCTTGCTTTATTCTTCTGAACCTCCTCTTCCTCCATTTCTCAATTTTTACCATTTTCTCTTGATCCATATTCTTGGACAATTAAAAAGAGAATGCATTTAATTCCATCTGTAACCTGTTGGCCGCTATGGCTTCGTATAAAATGAGCGCTGCTATCCAGAGATTGTCAGTTTGGTGTAAGGGTAAGCATTCCTGACTAGCAATTGGGAGGTACCGGGTTCGATTCCCGGGCTGGCAACTAATTTTTGGATAGTAATTGTCATCGAATTTCCATCTAGCTGTTAACCCTGTTGTCAATGTAGTAGCAGAAGTCTTCGGGGTGATTTACAGCATTTATTCAGGATTTTCGTTAAATAATAATGATAATTTTGAATATTTTCCTTCAAATTTTCCCATTCCAATCTCTTGTTTTACCAATTTGTTCTCTCTCTTTTATCTGAATCAAATTCAGCTACGTTCTTCCGACTCCTCTTCCTCATATTCATTTCTCATTAGAGTTTTCTTCTCCTCCCACCACAGCAACCCTTTCAATCAATAACCCCTTATTGTCATGAAACACAAAGTGTTGTAACAAACGTCACGATACAATAAAATTTAAAACAGTCAGAAAAATTTGTACAACAAAATTGGCGAATAGTGATGAACAGCAGTAATATTGATAAATAGTAGTTATTAAAACGGGGTCCAACATAAGTCACAACAAAGCTATTACAGTTAAACAAATGAACACTGAAGCTATTCAAAAAATTCCTCTAACAGAATAAAGACATTTTTCTATAAGTAAGCCTTCTATGTGTGATTTGAATAGTGAGAAACTTGAAGGTGCGTACAGATATACGCGCCGCGAACATGAGCAATCCACTCTTAATCAGCTGATAATATCTATATTTCTACAGAAACGGTAAGATACAGATATAAAAAGCTTGGCATCAGCTGATTGAAAGTGAATTGCTCATGTTCGCGGCGCGTATATCTGTACGCACCTTAACAGTCTTACTTCAGGGGCAAGCTCATTGAATAACTCAATGGACATGTTTCTCTAATTCCCATGGGTACTCGCATATTGGTGAGAATCAATTCTGAGATTCTCTCGTCTCCTCTCCATCGTATTCTTCCCTCGTCCTTATGTTTCTCCTCCATTCTCTTCCACTTCTCATCAACTTCGCTCTTTGCCTCTGAACTCACCTTCTCACTCAGTTCTCATCCCTCTTCCCTCTTGCTCTTCATCCTTACTGTATTCCTTCCACTTTGGCAAAGTCCTTATCAGCTCTTTTTTTCTACTTTCATCTTCTCTTCTCTCCTGTCATCCTTCCTCTTTCATCCTAACCAATCCTCTTCACATCTTTTCCATCCCCTTCAAATCATTTCTTTTTCTAATCATATTTTTTCACATCTCTTCTAACCAATTTTTGAAAATATACTCCCGCCCCACCTTTTCTGTACTTCCTCCTCTCAACCACTCTATTCAATCCCTCATATAGGTTGAGTAGGGAATGTCGGTTGTGCATAGAGCGGTCCTATAAGCGAAGGGGAAGTAGAACAAAAATAATAGGAAGATTGAAAAGAAAAAGAAGAAGTGAAAGAAGAAGATGAAGAAGAAGAAGAAAAAGAGGAAGAGAAAGGAGAAGAAAAGAAGAAGAAGAAGAAAGAAGAAGAAGAAGAAGAAGAAGAAGAAGAAGAAGAAGAAGAAGAAGAAGAAGAAGAAGAAGAAGAAGAAGAAGAAGTGAAAGCGAAGAATGTGAAAAAAACGCAAGGAAAAGAAAAAAAAGGAGAAGAAAAGAAGAAGAAGAAAGAAGAAGAAAGAAGAAGAAAGAAGAAGAAAGAAGAAGAAGAAAGAAGAAGAAGAAGAAAGAAGAAGAAGAAGAAGAAAGAAGAAGAAGAAGAAGAAGAAGAAGAAGAAGAAGAAGAAGAAGAAGAAGAAGAAGAAGAAGATGAAGAAGAAGTGAAAGCGAAGAATGTGAAAAAACGCAAGGAAAAGAAAAAAAAGGAGAAGAAAAAGTAGAAGAGGAGGAAGGAGAAGAAGAAGAAGAAGAAGACGAAAAAGAAGAAGAAGCTGGGGGAATGTGAAAAAAACGCAAGGAAACCACACACATCGCAAGGGGGAAGGAAAATGTTGTTCTCAGAGGCACAAGATGAATTGTTGACAAATTTAGAGCTCTCGATAACTGGTGTGAGTAAGTATGTGTGTGTGAGTGAGTGTGTGTTGTTTACACGTGTCATCATCTACTCATATAGCAAGTTTACAAATTCAGATGAAAATTGTTTCCAACGTTCCAATTAAAATAATTAGACTCAAGAATTTAACTCAAGAATAGAAAAATCTTGTTTTACTCAATATATAACAATATTATCCAATATTATATTGGATATTGATAATTATATCCAATATCAATTATTTCTAATTATTTTGTACGGATCGTTAAAAGCATTCTTCTCTGAATTTGGAAACCGCCTATATGAGAAGGTTTTGACGCGTGTAAACTTAAAGGTGCGTACAGATATACGCGCCGCGAACATGAGCAATTCACTTTTAATCAGCTGACTATATCTGTATTTTTACAGAAACGGTAAGATACAGATATAAAGAGCTTGGCATCAGCTGATTAAAAGTGAATTGCTCATGTTCGCGGCGCATATATCTGTACGCACCTATAGATACACTCACTCACGTACTTACTCAGTAATAAGCCGACAAAAGCTGTCACAATGAGCATCTATGGTCATAGATGCTGGAACATACGCGACTGAGTCGTACGATCTAAGTCTCGCTAATTTATGTGTAGCCTTGATTCACTTCTGAACTGCCTTATGTTTCACGCGTACAAATTTCCATCAATTATTAGTCTATTCAATCATTCATCGAATTTTGAGTCATAGAATACAGAAAACAGACTTGAACAGTCAACATCTAAATAACTATGATTAATATGATGCGATAAAATCTCAGTTGAGTTCACGTTAGGCTCTAGAATTTACAAAAACAAAAAGCTCATCACGGTAATCTGAAGTGTGAACGACATATCCGAGCATCACTAAAAAACAACTCCCCTTTTTTAATTCACATTTTGCAGTCCTAATCTGTGGACAAAATCATCACGCTTGCTGACTCCTCACTCACTGTTCTCTTCAACTTCCAAAAATAATAACAGGATGACAGCAAAATTATGACAGCTTGAGTTTTAGAGGTTCCGGAGAAGCAGGAACAGAAGATGATGATGGCGGTGGAGGGGAGAAGAAGAAGAAGAAGAAGAAGAAAGAAGAAGAAGAAGAAGAAGAAGAAGAAGGAGGAGAAGGAGAAGAAGGAGGAAAAGGAGGAGCAGGAGAAGAATAAGAAGCATAGATCGCGATTATTTTTCAGCCGTTCACCACAGTTTTTTATCGCTTGTGGTATCTGAATTAAAGGGACTGTCTTGATGAGTAGAGAAGTTTAAAACTGAGTTTACGCTCAAATGAACCAGTGTGGGGTATCTTTTAACCCCAATTTGGGGTATAAAGAAGCCCCACATCTAGTTTATGATGTACTATATCGTATATTACTGTATATTTTATACTGTGGATATATAGTCAGAAGTGACAGAGGGCAGACTGTTTTTGACAGGAGTCATAGGGACGTTTTGGAAGAAGGGTTCAGATCATGAAGAAGATGTTCAGTGCAACTGAAATCAGCAGGAGAAATTACAGGCTCACTTTTGAGTTTCTTCATACAGACTATATTCTCATAAACATTATTCAATTTTAACATCCATTACACATTGATTCATAACTAGTAGCTCTGTGAACAGTAGACCTCACGCAGTTAACTCATCCACAAGTACCTAATTGATACTATAGACCTTATGGAAATTTTTTTCGAGAACAAAATTGAAGGTTACAAATTATTCTACAAGTTTCATCCGTAACATTATCCCATATCTCTTCTAGTTTTCTATGTATGAGCTCTCGAAGGTGTCTCATTTTGAAAAAACTCTTCCGGCTCCGATTTTTCCATCTTTTCGACCTTAAATACTCATGCAATTGAGATTACTATTTGAGTGGGAGCAAATATTTTACTAAATATATTGTTCCATAAATCAATCTGGTATAAAAGAGAACACACTCTGCAAACTCTAGAACTATTCCTTAAAACGATCTTCTTAATTATTGTAGAAATATAACACATTACATCACTCACAAATTACCATGAATGATTCACCAACCAAGTATATCCTCTCACCCAATATTAAGATTTACAATAAAAGCGGTATGATTCATCTGCACGTGTAGTAGATTATCGTGGACAAATCTGTTGTGTACTATCTTTGTTACCAAAAAAAGCATCCTGATCTCACGGTCAGATCCGTCAAACAATGGCCAAATAATGTAATTAAGACACCACAAGCGGTCAAAGGCCTCTCAGAAATAATTCGACAGCCTGTATTGTTTCACAGGACACGCTTATTAATAGGCGGACATAGTTCTTTGTGCTCAGCGAATTGAATTGATAGATGATTATCGTCATTATTATCACAATGACTGGAGACAAAGAGTATATGAAGAAGCGGAAAGAGAGAGACAGAGTGACGAAGAAAGAGTAGAGGAGTGAGAAATAGGAAGGAGAGAGTAAAGAAGAAGAAAAATAAAGTATAGAGAGATAGTTTAAGAGTGGGAATTGGGAGAGGAAAACGATGGAATGGGGAGAAGGAGTAGGAAATAGGAAGAATAGAGTAAAAAAGAAGATAGAGGTATAGAGTTTATAATAGTATAGTATAATCAGCTGTTCTGAATAGTGAGTTGTGTTTTTTCTGGCTCTAAATTTTGTCAAATTACGCAAAAATGTTCCAATTAATGGTGATTTGAGTGTGATATTTTTGGTTTTTATTCTGTTTTTAACCGTCAAAATTCTCAGTTTTCGTTGTTTTTTAGTGAAAATGGACCAAATTTTAGGAATGTGTAACCATAACCCTATTTCGGACATTTAAAATGTTATCTAAATTTAGGAGAGAAATAGTACAAGGAGTATCCTTAGTTTTTGTCTCCCAATCAGTGCTACTTTGTAAAAATTATAAAAAAAGTAAATAAATAAAAGAAATAAAGTGTATAGAGTAAAGGTGCGTACAGATTTACGCACCGCGAACATGCGCAATTCACTTTTAATCAGCTGATGCCAAGCTTTTTATATCTATCTTTTACCGTTTCTGTAAATATACAGATATTTAGTCAGCTGATTAAAAGTGAATTGCTCAGGTGTACGCACCTTATTATATTATTGAAGTATAGAGTGGGAAGAAAAGTAGGAATTATGAGAGGCATACAATACAGAAGAAAGACAATAATATGAAGAATGGCAATGAAGATAGAGATAGAGAAAGTAATGAAGAAAGAGTTTAGTAGTAAGACTTGATGTATAGGAAGAAGGATGCAGTGGAAAGGATGAAGAAATGATAAGGGGGAGGGTCATGTAAAAGTAGAAGCGTAAAGAGGAAGTGATGGTGAAGAAGGGTGGAAAGGGATAAGGAGCAGGAGTGGTGGAGGAGTACGTGAAGAAAGAAGAGAAGGGATGAGAAAGAGGAGTGGGAAGAGGAGGTGATAGAGAAGAAGTAATGTAGAGAAGAATGAGAAGAAGGAGGGGTACAAGAAGAAAATATGGAGAGAAAGAGAAAAGAGAAGAAGAAAGAAGGAGGGAAGAAAGAGTGTGAGAGGATAGAGATGAAGAAAATGAGAAGGAAAGATGAAAGAAGGAGGGAAGGAAGAGTGTGAGAGGATAGAGATGAAGAAAATGAGAAGGAAAAGATGAAAGAAGGAGGGAAGGAAGAGTGTGAGAGGATAGAGATGGAGAAAATGAGAAGGAAAAGATGAAAGAAGGAGGGAAGGAGGAGTGTGAGAGGATGAAGATGAAGAAAATAACAAGGAAAAGAAGAAGAAGGGAGTTAAGAACTCGTTGAAGATGAAGAAGAAGAGTAGAAGAAGAGAACGAAGCGCAAAACAGGAGAAGAAGAAAGAAGAATGACTGAAGAAGAGAAGAAAGCAGAGGCAGTGAAAGGAGTGTGGGAGAGTATAAAGAAGAAGAAAAAGAAGATGGAGAAGAATTTGAGGAAGAAAACGATGAAGAAGAAGAAAATCATAATAGAAAGAAGAAGAGGAAATAGAAGAAGTAGAAATTATTGAAGAAGTAGTAGTGGGGGAGGAAGAAGAAAAAGTAGAAGAGACTACAAAGTTATAAGATCAAGGTCAAGTCAAGAGACATCGAGAATGCATATTCGAAAATAACATGACGCATTTTAATTATGCGTTCCATATTCGTGCCATCAGTCAATGATGATCAATTCAGTTGATAACCAGTAGGAAATATCTATTGATCTCTGACATGAGCTATTAAAAACTACCAATTAGTTGCAATGTTGTAGTCATTTTATCAAGGACATCATCGGAATTCATTGACTCTTTCATGCATCCAAAGTCTACTTGTTTAATCATTGACTTTTTCAAGTATCTAGAGTCGAAATAGAAGAGTAATCATGTATGACATGGTTGTAATTAATATCGACATCCAATTCAAATTTATCTAAAACTCAAACAGTGTTTTGAAGGACTAAAAATAATCATGAAGAAAACTTAATTTTGTCTCAATTTGCAGAGAAATGCAGAATTCAAATCATCAATGAACGGAAATCTATAAGTTTAAATTGATTCGATAAAAAAACCGTCTGCATGTATTCAATAAGACAATACAATGAGGCCTTATAACCAATACATAATATATAATGAGCCCCGAAATGACCCGTGTGAGGCTTTAAAAAGTAATCGAAGAGGCTAGAAGAGAATAACTGAAATTTGAGGACTCTTTTAAAATTTCTATTGTATATCAATATTACCGCGATATAGGAGAGATGAATTTGAACGACTGAAATATTGTCAAAACCAACTGGTCCATTTGAAATAGTTTGAGATATAAGTAACGGTAGTTACATCAATTTCAATCTCTAGTGTACTCTAGTGTAGCTCAAACATTGGGAGCAGAATATAATATACCGGTAGTGTGGGGAAGCCCTGCGATTGGCCATTGGCTGTCGACCAATAGAAGATGAGCTCTATTCTCTGTGTACTCTGTCTCGTGCTCTCGACCAATGGCAGTGAAGCTCAGCATTCATTGGTCTAAAGGTGATAGTCAATCGTAGAGTTCACCAATACATATCCTGGAGCTCAATTTTCAATCTTTTAGTTTACTAAAGTGCGAGATAAATTACTTTTAACACGGCTCTTTCTCGAAGACGGAGAGGTCCGATGCTCTATCCTCCACTAATCACTCCCACTACCTAGCAGCATTCTCCTTCTTTTGTGTCTGAGTGAGAGAGCTTTGTAACGCGACGCGGCAACACTCCCCTCCATCTATTGCTGGCAATGTTCCAAGAAGTGAACTGGTCAGCAGGTATATTGGTTTGTGTATGTTATGGAGATGTGTTCATCACAAGAACATGAAGCAAAATGACACGGCGCATCCAATTGAGCGCAGGATGTCCGTCTGTGTCTACGCTACAAACTGTGGAGGGAGAAATGGGTTTCTCCTCTTCATGTTAAAAGTAATTTATCTCGCACTTTAGAGATTGACAATGGTGTAACAACCGAAACTAATATCTCAAACAGTTCAAATAAACCAGTAGTTTTGATAATAATTTCGAGTCATTTTCATTGAGAATTAGGGGATTATCAGTTGTTCAGAAATATCTACTTGTTATCACTACTTACATGTTCATGGAGCTTCGATAGGTCAAAGATTTATTTTCTGTCTCACTCACCTGCAAGCAAAGAAAAAAACAATTGATATTATTTGAAAAGTATTTGGTTAAAACGTGGAAGAATATTATGAGTTTAACTGATTATTAGTAACTTTTTGATAATTCTAGTAGACAACAGAAGTAAATTTCATATGTGATACATTTTTCATATGTGATAATGTGATATTCTCATTTCCGATATTCCAAATTCAATCCGTAGATTTTATGATTGTGATTATGGTGACCAGATTCGAGTCAACCAGTGAAATCAGTTAGTTTTATTATTCTGATTTTGTAAAAAGTTTGTATACTGAGTTTTAGAAATTCGTAACTGATTTGACGGGAATTAATTATAATTATCAGTTAGTTTAACTGAGAATTTTCCTTTCATAGAACTCAAACAGCTTCTGAAGAGTCTTCAGGAAAGGAAGGAGAAGAGAGGAGAGGAAATGATA
Source organism: Nilaparvata lugens (assembly GCF_014356525.2). NCBI lineage: Eukaryota > Metazoa > Arthropoda > Insecta > Hemiptera > Delphacidae > Nilaparvata > Nilaparvata lugens. The sequence goes on from NC_052515.1 coordinate 13,831,992, forward strand.
GGATGAGAGGGTCGATGTCAAACGAGGCAAACGACAGAAGAGTCCTGCGACAGTCGAGACCAGCGACAGTAGAGACCTGCGACATTCGAGGCCAGCGACGGTAGAGGACTCCTGAAAAAGAGTCCTGAAATGTCGCCTGCGTCAGGCGACAGAAGAGGACTCTTCAATATTCGTACAGGCCTCGACTGTCGTCGGTCTCGATTGTCGCGCCCCCTGATGAGAAGCCAATGATACGTTGGAGAGGAGGAAATCTTCTAGTGGAAGGGGTGATTGATTGACTGATTATTTGCCTTTATTAGGGCGGAGTTAGGACTGGGAAAGAAGATGAGGGAGATTTAGGAGAGGAAGGAACATATTATTGAAAAAGACGAACGATGAAGGAGGAGAAAGGAAGTGGAGTACTGTGGAGAGGATGAGGAGAAAAAGAAGATAATAATTCCTCCAAGAAGTTAACAATATGAAAACAAGTAGAAGGAGCAGGATGAATAAAAGAGAAATGGTTGATGATGATGAAGAAGGAGAAGAAGAGCAGGTGATAAGAGAAAGGAACACTTCAAGACAGCAACACATTCTTGAAGAATAACAACAATAATTTTTGAGAAGTTTGTCTAGTAGAAGGATGATCAGGTAATAAAAGACAAAGTTATAAGGAAGGAGAAAAAGATGGTGAGAAGACAACACTCTTTTTATACATAAATTTCTTATTCTTCATCGTCTATCCCTTCCTTCTTCTCATTCTATATCTCCTTCTTCTTCTTCATGATCAGGTGATAAAAGACGAAGAGTTAAAGAAAGAGGAAGTGATGCTGCGAAGACAAAACTCTCTCCATATAGCAATTTCTTCTCCTCATTCATCGTCTTCCCTTTCCTTCTTCTCACTCTACTTCTCCTTCTCCTTCTTCATGATCAGGAGATAAAAGACGAAGAGTTAAAGAAAGAGGAAGAGATGCTGAGAAGACAACACTCTCTTTACACATCAATTCCTTCTCCATCGTCTTTTCTTTCATTCTTCTTCTTCTTCTTCTTCTTCTTCTTCTCTTCTTCTTCTTCTCTTCTTCTTCTTCTTCATGATCAGGAGATAAAAGACGAAGAGTTAAAGAAGGAGAAAGAGATGCTGAGAAGACAAAAACTCTCTTCAAATAGCAATTTCTTCTCCTTATTCATCGTCTAACCTTTCCTTCTTCCACTTTACCTCTCCTTCTTCTTCTTCTTTATGATCAGGTGATAAAGGACGAAGAGATAAGAAAGGAGAAAGAGATGCTTAGAAGACAACACTTTTTTTATACATAAATTTCTTCTTCTTCATCGTCTATCCTATCCTCCTTCTCACTCTACCTCTCCTACTTATTCACCATGATCGAGTGATAAAGGACGAAGAGATGAAGAAGGAGAAGACAACACTCTTTACACAGCGATTTCTTCTCCATCGTCTTTTCTTTCATTCTTCTTCTTCCTCTCTTTCTTTTTCTTCCTTTGCTACTGCTATCAACCGGATTACTACAGCTGCTCAAAGGTGAAAAGGGATAATTTGATCGTTAAAAATTGTTAGTTTCGCTAATAAATTTCTGAAAAGCTCTTTAGAGAGTAAAGCAACGTTCTTCGTTAGGCGGCTGCTAGGCATTACATTACAGCTAAGCACGACCTCTACTCCTATTTATCCTCTCCTCCTCCTCCTTAAACCTCTCCTCCTCCTCCTTTAACCTCTCCTCCTCCTCCTTAAACCTCTCCTCCTCCACCGCCTTCTCATCTACTACACTTTGCAAGAGATTGGAATTTTGCGTCAAACATTTTTCAACTGGAAGTATCTTCCAAGATTGAACGGCTTTTATAGGCTTTCATGAGCTTCTACGCTTCTATGTTCTTCTTCTCCTTATTCTTCTTCTTCTCTTCTTCTTCTTCTTCTTCTTCTTCTTCTTCTTCTTCTTCTTCTTCTTCCTTTTCTTCTTCTTTTTCTCCTTCTCCTTCTTATTCTCCTTTCTCAATTCGAATATCATCTGCTTTTTCTATTTTTCCATTTTCTTCTTCTCCTTCACCTTCTTCATCTCCTTCTTCTATTTGAACTTCATCTTTTTCTTCTTCTCCACAACCTTCTTTCACTTCTTCTTCTCCTTCTATTTCTTCATCTCCTTCTCCTCCTCCACCTTCTTCCTCTCCCTTTTCCAATTGAACTTAATTTTCTCCTCTTACTTCTTCATCTTCTTCTTCTCCTTCTTCTATTTGAACCTCATCTTCTCCTTATATTTTTTCATCTTCTTCTTCTCCTTCACCTTTTTCAATATTTGAACTTCATCTTTTATTTCTTCATCTATTCTCTTTTTTCATCTTATTTTCCATCTCGTTCCCCTCCTTACCCTATTCTTTCCTATTCTTTTAATCCTTGTTGGTGTTGTTCTACTGTCCTTCATATTGTAACCCTTTCTTTTTCTATCTTCAATCTTGATTTTCTCTCCTTCCTGTTCTCTCCAATCTCTTGTTCCTCTCTACAAATTCTTTGTAATTTTTCCTCTGTTTTCCTTTTATTCTCCTCCATCCCTTTCACCTCATCAATTCTCCTGTCTCATCTTTCTCAATCTCATTCTTATTCCAATAGTCTATTCTTTATTCATTCATACGATAAGTACATCATCGAAATGATAGGGAGAAGAGAAGAAAAATAATTTAAACTTGTGCTATTCCTCTCCCAAATTTAAATGAGGTTACACATAGTCCGAAATAAGTTGAGTCTAGTAGTTGTTTACTGCACAAAAGTTTTGGTCTTCAATTCTTTTCACAACGTGAATTTTCAAATTGAAATGCTTTCTATTCATTAAGATATTAGTAATATCCAAGTTATATCCACATTATAAAGCAAGCACCTTATTAGAATTGGTCTGCTATCCTTGTCTGTCATTGGACAAAGCATATGAATGCGTAAAAGTGTGAAATTATACATTAAATCAAAGAGAATTTGATGCTTCATACGCTCATAATCAGCATGGATTTTTTCCATCGATATTTGGTAAGTTATAAGAGAAAAAATGGCAGAAAATTGGAAACAAACGTGTTTTTCAAAAAATGGACATTGATATGTCCGAAGCTCCGCCTATTTATCTAGATGCATAACAATACTATCTATTTCATCTATAGTTATTACAAATTGTTCTTTTTTCATATCATATACAGCTCAATAATCATTTTCTTAATTTATATTTTGTAAATTCATCCATAATTTGTAAGCTATTGTATATAAGTGTATAAGCCAGTATATATTGTAATCTACATAAATGAAGTACTCAATCAATCAATCAATCAATCACTCCTTCCTCTCTACAAATTCTTTCCTATCTTTTTTCTCCTGTTTTCCTTTCATTCTCCTTCATCCCATTCACCTCATCAATTCTCCTGTCTCATCCTTCTCCAAAAGTCTATCTATTAGTATATTAGTAACATCTGAGTGATATTCACGTTATGAAGTGAGCACCTCATTAACATTGGTTTGCTGTCCTTGTCCGTCTGTCATTAGTGACTTAATAACATGAATTTCACTACAGAGGACAATTTCCAGATCTGACTATGAAGGGAAATACAGTATAACGTATGCTTTCTCTAGCAGAAATACCAATGATTAATAATACAAATAATCTTTCTAAATAATTCAAAATCAATTGTTTCAAGAGTTTGGTGAGAAAATTAGACAAAATTTTATAAAGTTTAGAAAAAATAACCTATTTTCTGGACTATTTTAATGAATCAAAATTCGGGGGTGGTACAGTTTTGGGCTGTGCCTGTTTATCCTCCCCAAATTATTTTACATAATAGTTTTGTATCATTGAATCAATAATAATAATAGTAACAATGATAATAATAATAATAAATAGAATTAAAATTCTATTTATATTCTATACATTCTATAAATGAAAAATTGAAATTCATTAACTGAATATATTTAAACTGAGTCCTATAAACTGTGAGATTACTCTATTGACAGTGAAATAGTATGTTCTATTTGTTTTGTAGAAACGAATTTGAAAATGAATTCATGATTTTATTAAATCATATTTTCCTCTCAACATCCTTGGTCAATACCCTTCAGCATCAATTCCCACCCCTATATTATAAGGCCCCACACCACTCGCAAAATATGATTGATACCCAATCCCTCTCACTTTCCGGCTCCACACATTCATCACATCCAAAATTATTTTCCTTTCTTTCTTTCAAGACAAGTCTCTGCTCCAAACACTCATTCATCCTTTGAAATGAATCAATACCTTACTTGCAAACAATACAATGCACAATATAACTGTGCAACTCACACCAACACACTTACACATATACACATATATACACACACACATACACCGATCATTTTTCTCAGATTCTGTCAATATCTCTTCATCCTCTGAACGGATCAAGGGAGGAGATGAGAAGGAGGAGGTGGTGGTGAGGAGGAGGGGAAGATAAGACCTTGGGAAGACAGACGTTTTTTTGATTGATTCCTTTCTTACCACCCCTACCAAGTGTAGAGGGTGGTAAGCCTTTCAAAAAAGAGATATTCAATTTTCACTCTTTCTTATCCGCTAGCTATCCTCATTTTCACCCTCATCCATTTTCTTCTTTTTCTTCCTCATCCTACTGTTCATAATCTCCTTTCTATTCCTCTTTTCATCCGTCTGCTATCCTCATTTCCACCATCATCCACTTTCTTCTCTTTCTTCCTCATCCTACTGTTCATAATCTATTTTCTTCCTCTTCCTATCCGCTAGCTATCCTCATTTTCACCCTCATCCATTTTCTTCTTTTTCTTCCTCATCATACTGTTCATAATCTCCTTTTTCTTCCTCGTGATTCTCTTCATCTCATGATTCATCAACGTCTCTGAGCTTTCTCAACTCCTGCTTCATCATTTTCGTATTCTTCATTTTTTTCTTCGATTTCTAACTCATTCATTTAAAGTTTCATTCTCATGATATCCTCACAATTCTAATCTCCTCCATAGAATTCATCTCTTTCGAGCCTTCTCATCCAAACATTTCCCTTCTGTTTTTCATCTCAATATTCATATTTTTCCAATAAATTTTTCTTCTCTTGATTCATCCAATCTCATTTTCTAAATTTCAATAACTTTTCTGGATTTCTCTTTCTCATTCATAGCAACTGCATACTTTCTCCCATTCATATTTTCCTCTTTCTTTAGTTTCTTTCCCCAGTCCTCAGTTGTGGAAGGGAGTTACTGGGAAGGATATTTTTAATATTATTTCCGAAAATTAGACATTGATATGTCCAATAGAGCTCTTCTTACAAAGCTCTGCCAATTTATGTGGATGCATAACAATATTAACTATAGTTATTTCAAATTGCTTTTTTTATCTTTCAAAAATAACTGAGTGTTATAAATTATTATCATTTTGGTATTTGGAACATCCAAGTTTAAACTAGTTTAGAACATCAAAGTTGAGAATGGTTTGTATAAATATTTTTGGAGACAAAATTTTGATGAAATCTAGAAGACATAACCTTATTTGGACTTTTAATGATACCTGAATTTGGGAGAGAGATAGTACAAGGTGTTCTTAGTTTTTCTCTCCCGATTGTGCTTCATTGTGAAAAAGAATGAATAAATAAAGAATATACAGTTCAACAATTATTTTCCTAGTTTATATCATGTAAAGTGATCTAAAACTTTGCTGTATTATAAGCTATTGTATATAAGAGTTTATGAGCCAGTATATATTGTAATATACATAAATAAAGTACTCAATCAATCAATCCCAAAATATATCCTCCTTCCCACTTACTTCTTCCTACTACTTCTCTGTCTCCTACACTTCATCCTACTTCCATTTTCTCCCTTTCATCTCTTTCTCATTCGTCACTTCAATATTCTTTTATTCCTCCTCTCCCGTCTCTGTCTCATGGACTTTTTCAAACTGAATTCTTTTCTCCTTCTTCTTCCCATCCTTATCAATTTCTCACTTCCTCCTTTTATGTCCTCCTCCTCTCCTTTCTTTCCTTCTTTCTTATACATTCTCCTTTCTTTCTTCCTTCACTCCTCCTTTTCCTCCTCATCTAAACAAACCTCATCCCACCCCCATTATACACCCCCACAACACCGCTCAACCAAACAATATCATTTTATCCCGAAAATTTTCCAAGTCCGCTTACAATAGAAGAAAGAAACAGATCCCCCATTCGTTGTGTGTGTCGGTGTGCCAATGTGTGTGTATGTTTTTCTTCCTTTCTTCCCTCAAAGAAAATGGATGAATAGAGGATACAGGGCTGCTTCAGAAAGGAGACAAGAGTCAGTAGGCTATCATGCTTTTTCCAGACTTTTCCCCCTTCCGAACCTCTCTTACAACATCTTTCTATCCTATTCTGTCACCAAGTCTTTCTTTATCCCCTCTTTCAAACCCATGTTCTCTCTCTATGCACTTATATCATCACTCTCCAGAGTTTCTCATTGAAACATCAATTTGAGTAGTAATTTCCAACAGATCTATTCTACCACATTATGGTCGTCTGAGATGGAAGGGATATTATTTCATATTCTTATCAGAGAGTCAACAAGTATTTTTTACAGATGGAAATTACTGAGATTTTGCAAATATTTGAATGCTGATGAATTAATATTATTATTGGACGTAAATCCAAATTAAATGCTGTAATACACCCCTAAGACTTCTGCTACTGCAAATATTGACAACAGGGTAAACAGCTAGATGGAAATTCGATGAGCGCTACTATTCAAATAATTTTTGAATAAATATTAACAACAGTGTAAACAGCTAGATGGAAATTTGATGAGCGCTAGTATTAAAAAAATATTTGAATAGTAAAACATTATCTGAATAGTAGAAAATTATTAATTGAACAGTAGCCCTCATAGAATTTCCATCTTGCTGTTTACACTTTTGTCAATATTTATTAAAAAATTATTTGAATAGTAGCGCTCATCGAATTTCCATCTAGCTGTTTACCCTGTTCTCAATATTTGCAGTAGCAGAAGTCTTCGAGATGAATTAATTTGGATTTTCGTTTAATAATAATAGAGTATTTTTTGGCTGTAACACCACTGATTTTTGTAGTTACATGACAATATTATATTATTGATGTTGTATAATATATTGATTAAAACATCACTTTTAGTAGTAGTTCTCAACTGCTCTATTCCACCACATTCCGGCATTCCAGCCGTGTGTTGAATGGGAGGAGATTATTTTATATTCTTCTCAGAGTGTTGACAAATATTTGTTGGAGCACCTCCGATTTTTGAAGTTACATGACAATATTATATGATTGATATTTGTATCCAAGTCTTCCATTAGATCATCACTTTTAATAGTAGTAATTTCCAACAGATCTATTTCACCACATTTCAGTCGTGAGTTCATGGAGAGGATATTATTTTATATCCTTCTCAGAGAGTTAAGACAATTATTTGTTGAAACACCGCTGATTTATGTAGTTACCTTACAATATTATCATCGATATTCAGATCGCATTCAATCTTTATTGTGAAATGTTTCATACTTTGTGAAATATGTTGAATAATCAGCTATACTGTAATTTATTTTTAACAAGCGGGTAACCCGTGCGCCGCAAGGGTTTAATCATAGCCACCTCTAATACAAGGCCCCGGCCTACGATATTGCAACGTCGCAGTGTAGGCCTAGAATCTAATACATGATTGGTGAGAAAGATCAGCTGGTATTTTTTTAAATCTTTTTCACCAATCATGTATTCTAGGCCTACGCTGCGACGTTGCAATATCGTAGGCCGGGGCCTTGTATTAGTGGTGGCTATGGTCTAATTGAAAACTTGACAAACTGAAATCTTGGAGAATTCAAAACAAACCTATAATGATCATCCTCTGTAGATTAGGAATCTTTATGAAAAATTTCAAGTTTATCAGTCCAGTAGTTGAGACGTGATGATAGGTAATTCGAGAATTTCCTATCCCGTACATGTATAAGCTAATTCTTCCTCTATTATAATATAGATTAGTGCAGAAGCCAGAATATCATGTAACTTATATGGATAAAGAACCTCAATCCAACCTGAGTAATCATATATCTCTCCTCTCTCTCTTCTTTGAGGGTTGAGTGTAAGAGAGGGCCGGCTGCGCACTAACTCCGCCCTCCTAGGTAAAAATAAAGGCAGCTATTCTTCTCTATCTTTGTTCCTCTTCCTCACCCACACTTTCTTATATTCTCTCACTCACTCTCTTCCCATAGAGATTGAAGAAGAAAACTCCCTTCCTCTCACTCTAATTCCACCTCTCCACCTAAACTGCGTTGAAAAAAGACGAAAAAATACTTTAAGCCTGGATTCCTGCACTATATGGCATCAACAGATCTCCTCGCACAATAGAAGTAATCACTTTGGAAAGCTTTCTTGGAGACAGTGCACTTCTTGCACTCAAAAGGCATATTATCAGAAATGAGTCTATATTATGTACTTTCATGTACAGAAACACATATATAAGGTATAGAAAACATATATAAAAGGGTCTCACATGTACACTGGCAGTGAGATTCAAGTCAGATTGTCAGCATTCCCTATGAATAGCATCAATGCTTCTCATTTAATCAGTGCTGACACTCAAAAATGAATTACACAATCGTGAGATTCACATCAAAGTGTCAGTATTCCCTGTAGATAACTTCAATGCTACCAATTCAATCAATACTGACACATTGAAGTAAACTAGACGATGCAACATCTATCGTCTCACACGGATGCACTGCGTTTTTGTAGCCTGCATTTTCGGGTCAAACGATAAGTAATCACTGTGTTTTCATTTGTGGGGGACTGTAATTCTGGAAATTGGTCTGGTATTACGTGGAGTGCAGCTCTCTATTATGGAACAAGTATTGAAAAATTTATTGAATCAAACCAAATCACTGATATTTGTTGAATTCCGGTTATTTTTTTTTCAAGGTAAGAATTGAAGGGTTCAACACTATTGATCGACATTTTTCCAAGTTTTTCGAAAAATAAATGAAGGATTGAACTCATCTAGTCATTATCTCTCTGTGATGTTGTGAAGGTAATGATGAGGTAGATTTTCATATCCAATGTATGAAAAATTGTGTTCAAGACGGTTAACTTTTTATGTATCTTAAAGTTTGAGAGAAGGTGGAAAGATGATACAATAATAACTCAGTATTCATATAGTTCTTGAGACTTATTTGAGAAGGAACGCTAATTATACTTGGAACGGAATTATACTACGAACGGAATTGGTAATCTTATATTGGAATATTTACTATTACTAGGGTAAATATTAACTCAGCATTAATTGCAGAATTTGAAATTTAAACTCTATAATTTTCCACCATATCGATACTCTATACCACTTTTTAATCAGGAATAAAATAGTTCAAGATCAATTTGAGAATCCTGACATTCATTCATGAAACACGATTCGATCTCATGAGAAATAGTGGTGAGAACACAAATTTAAATTGTCAACCACTTTAAATTGACAATTTAAATTAGTGTTTTCATTATGGGAAAGTAGCACAGCATCACTCACAACACAACTGTAAGAAATAATGGTTTTGAAGAATAGAATGTGACAAATAATACGTGCTTTCCAGAAAAGTACTATTCAATACTTAAAAAAGTATTCATTAGAAACTCTAAACGTAGCTTCCAGAATACTACTATGGAATCAAAGAAGTTGTTATAGATTCAACAAAGAAGTTTAATTCATCAAGTAACTTAATTCATAAGAGTAGTTCGAAGTCATGTGAAATCATGTAAGCTTCAACTTCAATTCATGGTATTTCAAAAGCTTCCAAATTCTATGAAAAGACATCAAAAATCTTTCAAAATAATTCTCGCTCTTGGTTCTACTATTACCCATTGTTAATCCTATAGGTGCGTACAGACTGTCGCTCTGCTCCGCAACCGAACGTCACTCCAGCAGAGCGATTGATGATCGACCGGCGAGCAACAGTGGTTCGACCGGGGAACGCGAAAAAATGTAACATCTTCCTTAACGTTCATGATGGGTGCGTGGGCGGAGCGACTGTAGTTCGATGGTGGTACGAGGGCGGCACGAGGGCGGTACGAGGGAGGAGCGTGCTCGGTGCGGGTTGGAAGCGCGAATATGTGTACGCAGCTTATTATATTAAGCGAGAAATTTCTGTTTATCTGTTTATATTACTTTCCTTGCCCTATTACCATAGGTAAGGAAAGTATTGATTTCCGAAAAAAATTAAGGTACCCCAATTTCTAAATTTCTATACGTTTCAAGGTCCCCTGAGTCCAAAAAAGTGGTTTTTTGGTATTGGTGTGTGTGTGTGTGTGTGTGTGTGTGTGTGTGTGTGTGTGTGTGTGTGTGTGTGTGTGTGTGTGTGTGTGTGGTGTGTGTGTGTGTGTGTGTGTGTGTGTGTGTTTGTGTGTGTGTGTGGCGTGTGTGTGTGTAGCGTCTGTGTACACGATATCTCATCTCCCAATTAACGGAATCATTTAAAATTTGGAACTTAAGGTCCTTCCCCTATAAGGATCCGACACGAACAATTTCGATCAAATGCAATTCAAGATGGAGGCTAAAATGGCGGAAATGTTGTCAAAAACAGGGTTTTTCGCAATTTTCTCGAAAATGGCTTCAACGATTTTGATAAAATTCATACCTAAAATAGTCTTTGTTAAGATCTATCAACTGCCAAAAGTCCCATATCTGTAAAAATTTCAGGAGCTCCACCCCATCTATGCAAAGTTTGATTTTAGATTCCCAATTAATAGGCTTCAGATACAATTTAAACAAAAAATTTCGAGTGGAAAGATCGAGCATGAGAATCTTTACAATTAATGTTCAGTAACATTTTCACCTAAAATTGAAAATAAGCTCGGAATTCGAGAAAACATTATTATTTCAATTGCAAACTGTTGGCAAATGTGTCTCCAGCGTTATAGTCCTGTCACCAGCTGGCTTAGATCTTTGAATAGTAGACTTGGGATGCGCGGGAACACCAGCGTCAGGTGATAAATTTTCATAATGGCAAGGAAAGTTGTGTGAGTGCGCCACACCAGATTTTTTTATATCTGGTTATCTGGTTATGTTCAACGGATCTCGAAAACGGCTTTAACGATTTCCACGAAATTTGGAACATGGTAGGTTTATGATATAAATATTCGATTGCACTAGGTCTCATCCCTGGGGAAACTCACTGAAGGACATGAAAAGGATAACAATTACTCATTCTTGGAAAAAGAGATGATAATTTCGTCGTCTGTCGAAACAGAAGATGCGTGTGTGGGAGAGAAACACATTTATTTCCAGCTGTGTAAACAATCAGCGAGAAATATGATCTAGCTGGACAATTTGATCGACTTGATCAAAATAATGGGATTTGTTGACATGACATGATAATTATTCTAAACTAGAGTATATCATAATTTTCAAATTTCATAATTTTCAGTGATTAGTGAGTGTTATTTTGTTATTCAATTTGGTTTGTAGATAATCTAAATTAGAACTTTTTTTTAAATGTTTGAACTGAAAATTGAACCTGAATCCAAGTGTATGGAAAATAACCTACTCTCTGGGCTATTTATGGTGTATACATCAAAATTCGGTGAAGAAAAAGTTCATGATGTGCCTGTTAGTCCTTCCCCAATCATTTAAAAGAATTGTGTTCGGCTTATCAAAAGTCAATTAATAAATAATGATTGAAGCTCGGTGCCACGATAGGCCTCTTTATCAACTAATCATAAAAAAAACAATACCTAACAATTATTATTATAACAACATAAACAACAACACTCCATCCCACATGAATGAATGAATGAGAGACCTAATCACACAAAAGCAAAGTAGTGAATGACATTGTAGCAAACGAAGGCCAGTCGAGTTTCTTTCATTGAAGAGCTGCAGTTGTTATGTGGTAGCTGATTGGCTGAATTGGTGACAGAGGTCGTTCTGATGAATGAAAGTCCCAATGACATGAAATATGTTCCATTGTTGACGATAATAACTGCTCCACTGAGGACCACTTCAAACTGACAGCATCTGTTGCATTGGAAGCTCTCATATGACGTCATAAGAGATGGTGACAGAAGCAAGTAAATTATAGTTTGGGGAGATTCTATTAATATTGTCAGCATTAAATGAACAGGAAGCTTTGTTATCACTCCATAAGAGATGGTGTGACAGAGGCATGTAAAATTCACTTGAGACAGATTCTATTAACTCTGTCAGTATTGTTCAAATGAGAAGCCAAGGTGTTATTTATTGGGAATGCTGCCAGTGTTTAGTGGATTTCAGTTTAGAGATACTCTATTTATAGTGTCAGCACTGCTTGAACGGGTAGCTTTGATGTTATTACATGAGGAATGGTGACAGTTGGAGGTGAATGTCAGTGTAGACGTTCTTCATTCTCAGTTGGACTTCAATTATTTGTTGTTACAAACGATTCATTGGTTGATTAGAGTAGTTGTGGGCACAGCTGATTAAACTGACTGCTTCTAGTGGTTCTTCTTTTTCTTACTCCCCAGTTTTTCTTGTTCTTGTTCTTCTTCATCATCTTCTTCTTCTTCTCCTTCTTCTTCTTCTTCTTCTTCTCTTCTTCTTCTTCTTCTTCTTCTTCTTCCTCTTCCTTTTCTTCTTCATCATCTTCTTCTTCTTCTTCTTTTTGTGTTGTTTTTCACGATTTTCTCAAAAATAAATTGACCGATTTTTTTTCAAATTCATACCCTGTATAGTTATTTATCAGCTCTATCAACTGGCATTAGTCTTCTTTCTGTGAAACCAATGGAGGGTCCACCCCATCCTTGGGAAATGGACTTAGTAACCTCCTTCTAGTGCATGAGGTAGGTAGATCAGACTACTGTAGATGTGCATATATAATTGTTTTCAAACTACTTTTTCCTTTGTGTAAAATGTGAAATTCGATGATTTTTTCAAAGTCGTCGAAATAGCTGTTCTACAGATGAAATATCTCGACTATGTGTTCCTTTTATAAACTGCTCTACCTCTACTGCTCTGATTACTTGGTAATCTTTTGTTTGTATTGTGATTTCCGCCAGTGATATGATTATGTTATTTTTATTGTACTGTTTGTATTGTGACTTTTGCATATTACTGCACTGTATATGTTTATTGGCAATAAAAAAATATCTTATCTTATATCTTATCTTACCTACCTACCTCATGCACGAGAAGGACAAAAGACTCATGTCAGTTTACAAAGTCCATCCCTCAAGGATGGGGTGGAACCCATTAGTTTCCCAGAAAATGGACTCATGCCAGTTGATAGAGCTGATAAATAACTATAAAGGTATGAATTTTAAATCAATCGGTCGAGTCATTTTTGAGAAAATCGTGAATAACATGGTTTTTAGTAACTATCCGCCATTTTCCTCAAGGATATTACGGAGCTCCTGCAATTTTCCCGGAAATGAGACTCATGTCAGTTAATAGGGCTTATGAATAGCTACCCATGGTATAAATTTGAAGAAAATCGTTGGAGTCGTTACATAACCTTAACTTTTGGAAAACATTAACATTTTATAAAATTTTTTTGAGAGAAATAGTACAGGCTCAGCCTAGTTTTTCCTCCAATGTCATGATTATATTATGATTATAGTTGTAACCGGTGGAGGTATTTTTAACCCTACACCACACGTGACATAATTTCTGCAACCGGTGACATATTTGTCTCTATTGAGTTAACCTTCCAAAATATGAAATATATAAGAATACATGTGGTTCGATAGTCATTCTTGCAGACTATACCACCGCTGGCCACCAATGTAAACGGAGGGGGGTTGTTTCTTCTCTTCTATAATATTTACCAAAATTATGCTATCAAATCTCTATTTGAATCCTTGATTGGTTGGGAGCTCTTAGTGGATTCGTTCATTCAAATGCACAGATTATCATCATTATCTAATTGTCACCTATTTTAGCAACTATAGTAACTACGAGCCAAGAACTTCAATGAAAAATACTTTTAAAATTCGACCTCAGGTTTATTGAACTCATTAACGAATCAATAGAAATCATGTAAAATTTTCCAACAGAGTTACTCAGTAACTGATTCAGAAAAAGAAGGTATATCAATTAATTTAATCTATACATTTTGGGAACCTGCTAACTTGCTGCATTTGAATTTGGGCCTCGGTCATTCTACGAAACTATATTTTGAGCTTAATAAGAAAAACAACAAAAGTTCGGCACTCACCATTTTAACAATATTCAAACTTGGACTCTCCAGAAACACTCACATACGCTTTAATAAAACTCACTATACTTGAACTTACACGCACAAATAATTTCCTGATTCTACTCCTACTAACTCAATAAAATTTTGTTTTCTATTCAACAAGATAAGAATTACTGATAACTGAAAACATAATTTGTACCTCTGAATGGGAAATGGGCCCATTCAGAGGACCGAGGCTCGCACACCGTTAGATGTTTTCCCAGTTACGTCTCAATTCGAACTGTGGCTTTTTCACTGAAAATTATTCCCCCTCCACGAGCGTCGAGCATAACTTCCAGTGGGAAAGCCAAAGCTGCAAAAAGGTCAATGGTCGTACAATTCCCAAATACAGTAGCTTTTTCGACAAGAAATTGAAACTGCATTTGAAAAATGCACGAAAATTGCTTTAATTTCGACAACTAGGTAACAAGTTAGCAAATACAAACAAGACAGAGTCAATTCTCACACTAAAAACGCAGGGTTCAACATACAGTAAAAATCTAAGTTCATTCCAGTTCAAAAACCTGAAAAATAATATAAGATACACAAAAACAACTACAATACTACCCTCTCAATATCACACTATTACATAGTGTTTTATACAATAAATGAATTGATGAAACTTTGAATTAATCTTTATCTAAATTTGAGAGAGGAATAGCACAAGGTTACCTTATTTCATCTCTCCCTATCATTTTGATGATGTACGTATTGTCCGAATCAATAAAGAATATAAAGAATCCTCAATTATAAATTTATAGCAAGCACTCATTTAGATCATCATACTCCCAATCTCATAGATAATAATTCGAATGGGAACAAATTAACATAACCAGCTAATATACTTGAAGAACTTAGCAGAGAAAAGCAACGATGAAAATTCGACCCAGATATAACCGGCGGCTGTGAAAATTGGCAACACACTTTACAAAGTTCTGCGTGAAATTCCTCACTCAGCAATATTTCACCGCGGAAAAAGTGAGAGAAGGACACCAGACCGGAAAACCTCAACGGAAAAAGACAGAGACAGGACTGGAAAAAAGTGTTGAAGAAAGACTGAGACAGAGATAGCGGCGGCAGAAAAAAGTGTCGAAGAAGAAGTAACTTACATAAAACTGGAGTTAATTTTTCGCGAATATAGTTACTTGAGCCGCTGAAAACTGCAAACTTTCGAGCTAAGTCCATAAGTATTTTCTTTCGCCACATAGCTTCACTTTTTTGCTTTGTTCTTCTCCTTTTCTTCAAGTTTATGCTCTACTTAATATTTTCTTCAACTTACTTTTGTCTTCTTTTCTCATTCAACGCCTTCTCTCCCACTTTGTTATTTTTCCCAAGGATTGATCATCATCTTTTTCTCCTTATTTTTCTTCTTCCTTTTCTTCTACTACTCCTACTTCTTCTTGTTCTTGTTCTTCTCCACCTTCTCCTTCTACTTCTTCTTCTTCTTCTTCTTCTTCTTCTTCTTCTTCTTCTTCTCCTCCTTTGCCTCTTCTTCACCTTCTTCTTCTCATCCTTCTGCCTCTTCTTCACCTCCTTCTGCCTCTTCTTTTCCTCTTTCTGCTTCTTCTTGTTCTTCTTCTTCTTCTTCATCTCCCCCTTCTAGCTCTTCATCCCCTCCCTCTACCTTTTCATCTCCTCCTTCTGCCTCATCATGTCCTCCTTCTGTCTCTTCTCCTCCTCCTTCTGCCTCATCCTCTTCTTCTTCGTCGTCTTCTTCCTCTTCTTCTTCTTCTCCTTCTTCTTCTTCTGCATCTTCTTCTGCCCCCTCTTCACCGCCTTCTTCCTCTTTTCTCCTCCTTCTGCCTCTTCTTCTTCTTCTTCATTTCTTCTTCTCTTCCTTCTGCCTCTTCTTCTTCTTCTTCATTTCTTCTTCTCTTCCTCTTCTTCTTCTTCTTCTGCACTTTTTCCTCTTCTGTCTCACTCTGTCTTTTGGTAAAGAGTTAGTGGGAAGGATACTTCGAATATTCTTCTTCTTCTTCTTCTTCATTTCTTCTTCTTCGTCTTCGTCCTCTTCATTTCTTCTCTTCTTCTTCTTCATTTCTTCTTCTTCGGCTTCGTCCTCTTCATTTCTTCTTCTTCGTCTTCATCCTTTTCTTCTTCTTCTCCTGCATTTTTTTCTCTTCTGTCTCACTCTGCTTTTGTTAGAGAGTTAGTGGGAAGGATACTTCGAATATTCTTTCTGAAGAATGGACATTGATATGTCAAAAGCTCCGCCAATTTATGTAGATGCATACCGGTAACAATATTTTCTATTTCATCTATAGTTATTACAAATTGCTTTTCTCATATTATATACAGCTCAACAATTATTTTCTCAATTTATATTTTGTAATTTCATCTATAATTTTGCTGTATTGTAAGCTATTGTATATAAGTGTATAAGCCAGTATATATTGAAATCTACATAAATAAAGTACTCAATCAATCAATCTTCCTCCGTCCCTCCCTCATTCACTCTCTCACTCTCTCTCATTCTTGTCTCCTCAACATGATCATCATCCATCATGGACTAGGCTTGTAAAGAAGCCTGTTCCGTTGTCCACCGCTTCCTCGGTCTTCCGACGTCTCTTTTCCCATCCAACCGCAACTTCCAAAAGCTTGTAGTGAGAGAAGCGTTGGTGACATACGACACAGCTGATATTTGTCCACTTCAATCTGTATTGTATTATTGTAACTCACATGAATAAAAATAACTTCAATTAATAATCTGTAACTTCAATCTGTCATGAGTTACATGATTATAATTATTGATCTAGGATTTTCGTTAAATTATAATTATATATTAATTAGCATTTGAATAAATGCATTCTCTATTTAATTCCATCTGTAAACTGTTCGGCTTCGTATAAAATGAGCGCTGCTATCCAGAGATTGTCAGTTTGGTGTAAGGGTAAGCATTCCTGACTAGCAATTGGGAGGTACCGGGGGTTCGATTCCCGGGCTGGCAAATAATTTTTGGATAGTAGTTCTCATCGAATTTCCATCCAGCTGTTAACCCTGTTGTCAATGTCTGCAGTAGCAGAGGTCTTCGGGGTGATTTACAGCATTTTACACGTTATAATGACAGTGGATGAAGATAGAAAAATAGCGATGCCGATTCTCTGAATTAATTAATTATATTTCTACACTGTCGAAAACATAATTGGCATCGTTTTGGACCTAGAAATGGATAGTACCACCGGATTTGTCGAATGATAGACAAGGATAGCAAAACCAAAGTTGATCAAATACTGTCATTATAACGTGGACCTCACTATAGAAATTTTGAGGTACCGGGTTCGATTCCCGGGCTGGCAAATAATTTTTGGATAGTAGTTCTCATCGAATTTCCATCTAGCTGTTAACCCTGTTGTCAATGTCTGCAGTAGCAGAGGTCTTCGGGGTGATTTACAGCATTTATTTAGGATTTTCGTTAAATAATATTTGTATATTAATTAGCATACGAATAAATGCATTCTCTATTTAATTCCATCTGTAAACTGTTTGGCTGCTATGGCTTCATATAAAATGAGCGCTGCTATCCAGAGATTGTCAGTTTGGTGTAAGGGTAAGCATTCCTGACTAGCAATTGGGAGGTACCGGGTTCGATTCCCAGGCTGGCAAATAATTTTTGGATAGTAGTTCTCATCGAATTTCCATTTAGCTTTTAACCCTGTTGTCAATGTCTGCAGTAGCAGAGGTCTTCGGGGTGATTTACAGCATTTATTTAGGATTCTCGTTAAATAATATTTATATATTATTAATTAGCATTTGAACAAATGCATTCTCTATTTAATTCCATCTGTAAACTGGTTACATGATTGATTGATTAATTGCCTTCATCAAGGGCGGAGTTAGGACTCCAGGTCCTCTCTGCCACACAACCCTTGTACATGACAGAGAACATAAATAGATGAATACATCTTATCAAGTCTCCCCCTCATCATCCTTTCCCTCTCCTCGTATTATCTCACTCCAGCATCCCAATAATGTTGAAATCCAAGTCACTACTTCTCACTTCTTCTAATAGTCACTCCTCCATCTTCTTCTAATTCCCCTCCACACTCCATTCTGCAACCACACCTAACTACTCCTCATCCTTCTCCCACAAAAAAAAAAACAACCGCAATTCCCCCCTCTCTTCACACTCCTCATAAGACTCATCTCGCTGTTCTTTATGTAAAAACGTGGAAGACACTTTTCCACTTGGTCGGTCTTAATAAGTTGCGAAAAAAGTTTTTTATTCAGTTTTCAACACTTTGCTCCTCAGTCACCACCACCTCCTCCTCCTCATAAACTCACTCATTTTCTGGCTCCTCCTTCTCCTCCTCATCATCGTCCTCCTCCTCCTCCTACTCCTCCTTCATCAACTTCATCACCTCCTCTTACTTCTCCTCCACAACCTCCTTCACCTCCTCCTCAACTCACTCATTTTCCGACTCCTCCTTCTCCTCCTCCTCCTCCTCCTCAACTCACTTATTCTCCTCCTCCTCCTTCTCCTCCTCCTACTCCTCCTTCACCTACTTCTCCTCCACAACCTCCTTCCCCTCCTTCTTCTCCTCCTCCTCCTCAACTCACTCATTTTCCGCCTCCTCCTTCTCCTCCTCATCAGCCTCCTCCTCTTCCTCCTCAACTCACCCATTTCCCTCCTTCTCCTTCTCATCAGCCTCCTCCTCCTCCTCCTCCATCACCTCATCTCCTTCCCATTCCTCCCCCTCCTTCTTCCTCTTTCCTTCTCCTTTTCTACACCTTCTCCTTCTCCTATTATATTCTCCCAGACCGCAAAAACACGGCTGCCAAGACGTATTAAAGTTTAAAAAAAGTTGCGAAAAGATCCGAGTGAAGACACTTCTTTCAAAAAGGGTTGAAACTTTAAAACTTTGCCGCTGGAGAGAATGAATGTGTCGACGGGTTATTCTCGTTTCTCTATCAATATTAAAGCGATTTTTTGCCCGTTCGTTAAACAGTGCAGTTTGTTTGATAAGCTTATTACAGGCTGCCTGCCGTGGGATGGGATCCACACCGTTCCTCTCTGTAACAAGGTGAGTTTCCTGCTTGCAAGAAGGGGATGATAGAGAAGAATACTGGAGAGATAGAGAAAGACAAGCAAGAAGAGAGAAAGAAAAAGGAATACTGGAGAGATGAAGGTTCTATCGGTGTCTGAGATCTTTTTTCGCTCTTTCAGAAACCAATCAAGCGGGTGATTTAATCAACATCAAACCTGTGATAATTTCCGTGAAGATAAATAATTATGAATCACTTATTACTGTACATAACATTGTTGTTCATTAATCTAGATTTTCTGGTCATTTGGACACCTACATGTAGGGCCGGTTTCCGAACTCGGGACTTAGCTAAGTCCTAGACTTTAAACAGCTGGAGTCAGAAAATTGGCTTTCCAAAACGGGGCGTTGTCGCAGCTTTTATAACAGTAGTCGTAGTTTTCATCTTCTCATTTCTATAATTGGAAACGTTTTTCCTTGACGAAATTAGACATTCCTGAATAATTCAAAGTAGCTGAAACTTTACACTATTTCCTCTTCATTTATTTTGTGTTCAATTTTATAGTTTTTCGAAATTTAATTCAAACGTGACTATGACAATGACTTCGACTACGCCCTGTTTTGGAAAACCAATTTTTTGACTCCAGCTGTTCAAAGTCCAGGACTTAGCTAAATCCCGAGCTCGTAAAACGGCCCGTAGTCTTTCAATGTGATAAAACAATTTATTTACTCACAGTCCAGAGTAGCCTATTTTTGCTTTTCATTAATTTTCTGAGAGCAATTCTGTGGAGAGAGCTGTTTGTATCTTTGTTTTCATGGATGGATAAATCAACTTATTTTCAACAGTAATCCATTAATATTGTGATCGAAACAATGATTGAGAAAGGGAAAAACAGCCTCGGCAAAAACTGATAAATAAAAATTTAATATTATTAATTTTACGGTAATTATGTTGCAACATAAATCCTCCATGGATATTCATGAAATGATTGAGGAAGAATCAACATCCCATACTAAAATCTGTTCTATAGATGGTAAGAAATAACAGCATAGCATTTGTTTGAATTCCATGGATATGTAATGATTAATTTATTTGAATGAATATCTCAAAAACTGTTCTTTTCACAATCACTGCCTTCATAAAAATGAACATAACTTGTAGTACTATCGTTATTGATGATTTGTTTGGATCTAACTATTTTGTATTGGAGAAATTGAATATTAATTGGTATTATTAATCAAACATCAAATGTGAAAATTCAATGAAAATGAGGATATTCTCAATTCAAGAGACACAAGAAACTCATACCAAAAAAGTGTGCTCACTAATAATTCAAAAATCTAATATAAAGGTGCGTACAGATATACGCGCCGCGAACATGAGAGATTCACTTTTAATCAGCTGACTATATCTGTATTTTTACAGAAACGGTAAGATACAGATATAAAAAGCTTGGCATCAGCTGATTGAAAGTGAAAAGCTCATATTAGCGAAGCGTATATCTGTACGCACATTAATATATCGAACCGAATATCAGTATAAATTTCATGATCGGTTCTCTCAGTATCAATAAATATAATTATTGTCCAGACAGCTGCTTATTTCTTCAAACACTATGTACCAGTGTTTCGGTACCATTATAAATCTGTAGTGAACTGAAAGCTTGAACATTAAGCAACAGATGGATAGTTGGGTGAAGCCCTACGATTGGCCATTAGCTGTCGACCAATGAAGGCTGAGCTCTACTGCCATTGGCCGAGACATACCGCGTTCAAGTATTTCAAATCTCGGCGATGTTAGTAGAGCTCAACCTCCATTGGTCAACAGCTTATGACCAATCATAGAGCTTTACCCTGCTGAATAATATGTATTATGCTGCTCACTTTTTGAGCTTCCAGTATATCGGAGATCAATAATGGTGTAGAAACCAAAAGTAGTATCTCAAATTACACCAATGGCCTACACCAATTTCGAATCAAGTACAATAATGTGAAAGAAAACAAAAAAATCTGGTGTGGTGCACCCACACAACTTTCCTTGCTGTTATGAAAATTGATCCCCTGACGCTAGTGTTCAGGCGCATCTCAAGTCTACTATTATTTAAAGATCTGAGCCAGCTAGTGAAAGGACAATACGCTGGAGACACACGATGTCTGCTATCTCTTCATAGTGAATGATTCAATAGAATCAACAGTTGCAAACAATTTGCTATTGAATAATCACATTTTTCTCGAATTTTGAGCTTCTTTTCAATTTTGGGTGAAAATGTTACTGGACATTAATTGTAGAGATTTTCATGCTCAATCTTTTCCACTTGAAATTGTTTGTTTAAATTGTATTTGAAGCCTGATAATTGGGAAACTAAAATCATAGTTTGCATGGATGGGGCAGAGCTCCTGGAATTTTCACAGATATGGGATTTGTGGCAGTTGATAGAGCTTATCAATGAGTTTTTTAGGTATGAATTCGATCAAAATCGTTGAAGCTGTTTTCGAGAAAATCGCGAAAAACCCTGTTTTTGACAACATTTTCGCCATTTCAGCCGCCATATTGAATTGCATTTGATCCTTATAGTGTAAGGACCTCAAGTTCCAAATTTCAAGTCATTCCGTCAATTGGGAGATGAGATATCGTGTACACAGACGCACATACACTCATATACACACACACACACACACACACACACCACACACACACACACACCACACACACACACACACACACACACACACACACACATACAGACCAAAACCAAAAACCACTTTTTTGGACTCAGGGGACCTTGAAACGTATAGAAATTTAGAAATTGGGATACCTTAGTTTTACCGAAAAAAAACTAAGGTATCCAATTTATACCATAGAAATGGAAAAATATGGTATTTATACCATAGAAAAATACCATAGAAATTGAGATATACAATACTTTTGAATACAATACTATTTTCGAGCTATTACTATTACTATTAACCGATCGTGAAATGTATTCTGTTTATTCACCTCAGATATCACAAGTACACCGCTTCTAAAATACAATTAACACAGTTTTAAGTCAACTGAATCACATGTAGATTAATCACAAGAACAGTTTATCACAGTTATATAATCAACTCAATTACACGATAATCATCTCAATCACAACTCCGATCTGAGAATAAAATAAATCAACTGCATAACCTTGAAATCATCCATCCCGCTACAAAATCTCCTCTCATGTCTAATTATTCAGAGTCAAACGGTTCCCAACTCAGCTTCAAAGCATTTCAACTGTTTTCTCGCAAATTGAATGATGAAAGTTGAGTCTCGCCGCCTTAAAAGTTACAACAAAGTACTTTTCTAATACAATAAATTAGAACTTCACTAACTTTGCCAAAGAAACTAGCAGTGATCAAATTTCTCTCTCACTCTCTCTCTCTCTTTCTCACCGGTGCAGTCACTTTGAATTAATCTTCTTCATTCCCAAAAATCTCTTTTCTTCCACTATTTTTCCCTCTTAATTTCCCTCTTCGATTTCTAGAATCCTTTCCAATTTCTTCTTCTTCTTCTTCTTCTCTTCTTCTTCTCCTCCTTCTTCATCTTCTTCTTCTTCCGCACTCCCGAAAACCTTTTTTGATTCTGTCGAATTTAGCTCCTCCTGAATTTCTACAATCCCTTGAATTCAGAATATCTTTAATTACATTTTACATGTATTAATTTTGAATCCGTGCAATATATCTTCGTAGGAGGTTTATTTGAATAATTATAGGTGATGATAATTTCAAAGAGCTCAGTGATAAAACAGCAGAACGTTGTTAATAATAGTTGTTGCTTTGACAATGGGACTTTGGCCAGGTCATTTAACTTACAGAGTTTTTATTGTGTTCTGCCCGTTTAATAATTATTGTTCTGGTTATTATTTGTTGGGAACTATGGAGGAGTGCTATAGTTTGCTTTCACTTGGAACGGTTGCCAGAATTGTACGGTAATTTTCTGTGAAATATGGGTTTTGTTTGAAAGGATAAGAATAATAATTATTATCAAAGACACATAGCGAGAGAGGAGCGTCATTGTTTCATAATTTTTTGTGTTCTCACAGTATTATACACATTGTTTTTCTGTGAAAATTGAAAATCTTGTTTTAAACTTCTCTTACCTCAAAATTGTTCCAGCAATCAGTTTTTATAACTCAAATATGTGTAACGCTAATTCGCCTCCAAGGTGCACATTGGGTAACGCTAAATGGACTAGCAAATGATGGCGGTCAGACAAACTTATGTTCTCCTGACCGAAAACTTATGATCTCCTGACCGAAAACTTATGATCTCCTGACCGAAAACTTATGATTTCCTGACCGAAAACTTATGATCTCCTGACCGAAAACTTATGATCTCCTGACCGAAAACTTATGATCTCCTGACCGAAAACTTATGATCTCCTGACCGAAAACTTATGATCTCCTGACCGAAAACTTATGATCTCCTGACCGAAAACTTCACAACATCTCAAAGAAATTGGAAATATACAGTGTATATGTTGGCATTTGAGACTCATGAGCTATATACTTGTTGTGTATCTGCCATACACTGAATAAACTAGTAGTTCTGTGAACAGTAGACCTCACGCAGTATTTTCATCCACAAGTACCTGATTGAAACTATAGACCTTATGGAAATACATCAATAGACTGACTTTTCCTCACATCTGTGTAATCACTTGTCAGCTGATTCATGATGAATAATATTCTATAGTGTGATATTCTAGTCTTTTCACTCTAATAATAATTGGCGTATGAAGGAGGCTCGTTTTTCCTTTTATATTATCCTTGAAATTCAAAATTCTCAAAAACCTTGAATATACGTCGACGCGCTATCGAAAAAGAAACATACCTGTTAAATTTCATGGAAATCTATTACCGCGTTTCGCCGTAAATGCGCAACATATAAACATACGAACATAAAAACATTCAAACATTTAAAAATTAAGAGAAATGGCAAACCGTCGACTTGAATCTTAGACCTCACTTCGCTCGGTCAAAAAAAGGAACATACCTGTCAAATGTCATCTATTACCGCGTTTCGCCGTAAATGAGCAGCGTAGAAAAATTTAAACATTTAAACATTCAAACATTTGAACATTTAAACAATCAAACATTGAAACATTAAGAGAAATGCCAAACCGTCGACTTGAATCTTCCTCACTTCGCTCGGTCAACTATAGTTTGAATATACTATAGAGTATAAATACTATAGAGTTCGAATACTATAGAGTAGTATAGAATACTACTTCAATACTATAGAGTTCGAATCAATAATATATTATACATTATTCAATTTGCACAATATTGTCTAATATTGGCCATATTATTGCACTCCTACAATATTGCGGTATTCACCATATTTTTTTTTTCACTTCTACGCATCACGCGTACAATATGTTAATAATTTTAATGAATGTAATCTGTGTATCAATGAATGAATGAATATTATAATAGGCTATTCTTTGACATATTATTCCACTTCAACAACATCGTATTTCTATTACAATTCCTACTCCATGGGATATTGTAGACAGGAAAACATGACCTATTCTGAGCGTCTGTACCAAATGACACTCCGGGTCCAGATGATCAAATGACACTCGAGCAGCAAGTAATGACCAAATGACCGTTCCAGAACCTTCTCAAGGACCACAAGGACTGCTAGAAATGTAGCAACTGTCTTTCTCCCATCACAACCATCTAGAACAGGGTGGCTCGCTCACCTTAGGTGGTCTCCCAAACAAAGTGTCGGAAATTATTTTGAAATATGGCGCGGTCATTTGGAGACTCACTCTGCGAGGGTCCTTCTATTTTAGATGGAGGCTGTTGTCTTTGGGGACAGGATGAAGGTGAGAAATGATGATGATGGAATTTGAGGAAGATGAGGAGATGGGAATAGACGATGAGGAGGAATTGACAGAGATGGAAGAACAAGGAAATGGAGAAGGAAAAGTAGAAAGAATAAGGGTAAGAGGAGAAGAAAAAGAGGAAGAAGAAGAAGAAAAAGGGAAGATGAAGTGGAAGAGGAGGCAGTAGTAGGAGAAAAAGTAGAAAGAAGATTAAGGAAAAGAAGAAGAGGGAGGAGAAGAAGAAGAAAATTGAGTAGGAAGAAGACAGGAAATAAAGGAGGAGAATAAGGGGAAAAAGAGGGAGGTGAAGAATTAGATGATGAATTGAATCGAATTGTTGCCTCTATTTCAAGCCTGAAAGGATGAAAGAAAGAGAGAGTAATAGGAAAGACAGAGATGAAGTTACTCAAGGATTGAGATTGAAGAAAGTGGAGAAAAAGTGAGAGAGACTGAGTGAAAATGTAATTGAGATCAACAAGAAGGAGCTGAAGAATTGGGAAGAAAAAGAAGAAGAAGGAGAATTAAGAAGAAAAAAGTGAGTAATGGTGATTGAGATGTAAGGAAGATAGGAAGAAGTGGAACAATGTGTGATCTTATCTGAATTTCTGAGAGGAATAGCACAAGGTTACCATACTTTTCCTCTCCCTATGATTTTGATGATGTACATATTGTATGAATCAATAGAGAATAATGTGGTAGAAACTTAGTAGCACATGGTTTTGTACCTCGTATTCATGGGCTTCTTATAATCCTCTTCATTATCTACTACTTCTCGCTCTCCCATTCTACTTTCATTTTTCATTCTCTTTTGATTTTTATATGATTAAATTTCTCTCTTTATAATAATTTCCCTCCAGTATAACTGTTCTCATGAATTTGAAATTCATTATTCCTTCAATCTTCTATTGAATTCTTCACATTTCTCTCACGATTCTTTTTTCCCTCCTTTCCATTATTTTATTCCCCTCTCTTATCTCACCATTACAATTCATCACAGAGTTCTTCAACACCAAGACAAGGTGGTAAACTTAATGACATCCATCCAGTTCATCTATTCCAGTGTCCATCTTGGGGCATCTTGCAACCCTAGATAATATAACTGTATCTATCTTTATATAGTTCACCCTTGACACCATGTTACCCTTTGTGTCGTTTTTCACCAGATGTGTCTTGTCTCTCTCTTCTTCCATCATCAAAGTATTTCTCCTTCTCCAACTCCTGTTCCTATATATTTGTTGTCCTCCCCCTATCACTGGAATCTTTTTATCTAACTTCATCATCTATACATTATCATACATTATTATGCTTAGGGATAATCGTCTGTGGACTGTGAAGGCTTAATTAGACTGTGAAGGAGTGATATACCCCTTTAGTGACAAACTTCAACCTATTAATCCAAGCTAGAATTGAACTGTTCATTAACCAAAGTGTCAGATTGCAGTCAAATCACAAGAAAAAATGCATTTTTGTCGCCTTTATCCAGCTATTTATCTCAACAGAAAGTCTTCTGTACTTCTCCAACTCTCAAAAATGGACAGTCTGCATATTAATGGAACAATAATATTAAGAAACTCCATATTTGACAAAGTATAATCAAAGGAAAATTGAAAATCAAATGAGAATTGAGAATTGATGGGGGAATGCAAATTTAATTAAAGCCATTCAATAACAAAACGACGACTTATTCATGGGATATTATTCTAATGTCAATGGAACAATCCTAGCTAGAGACTCAAAATTTCTATGAGCAGTGTTTAATCCTTGGAGTTTCTGCTAAATTGAGAAAAAAACACATTCGAATCCATAAATAAATCTCACAAACCTTACACATTTTTTAAGTCAAATTTGGATAAAACAATCCTAGTGAGAGAGACTCAATATTCTTATGAACAGTGTTGAATCCTTGTAATTTCTGTTAAATTAAGAAAAAAATCACATGCGAATCCATAAATAAATCTCTCAAACCTTTCACATGTTTGAAGTTCTCCTTCAACAGTTGTCACGGAGTTCGGAGGTTTTTGAAGAACACTGTCAATAGACAATAGATTAGTTTCTCTATTAGACTTATTATATTATTTTATAACGTGTATCATATCATTTGAAAATTATTATATTATTTTATAACGTGTATCACATCATTTGAAAATTATATTATTTTATAACGTGTATCATATCATTTGAAAATTATTATACTATTTTATAACGTGTATCATATCATTTGAAAATTATTATATTATTTTATAACGTGTATCATATCATTTGAAAATTATTATATTATTTTATAACGTGTATCATATCATTTGAAAATTATTATATTATTTTATAATGTGTATCATATCATTTGAAAATGATTATATTATTTTGTAACGTGTATCATATCATTTGAAAATTCTGGATCAATTCTACCTTGATTGGGAAGTATTCAGGGAAATTCTTCTTTGGATAATTATTATCAAATATAGTTTTATTATTTTTATCCGGTTGGGCGGAGGAAGGAGAGAATTTCAATATTTACGTTTACAAAGATCATACTAGATAGGTGAATCAGTGAGGTGCAAAAACAGGAAACCTTAAAGCATAGATGATAACATCAAAATTGAGTGTGTAGTATTTAATTAATTCCAATTAATTGATAAATCAATATATTGAAATTAATCAATGGAACACATACCATGGGAAGGGGTAAGACAGAATATGGCGACAGCTGTACACCAAACCACGGCATATTATCAATTTTGCATTTATCATCAAAGCTTAAATAGTTTCCAAATTATGCACTTCAAAATCAAATGCTTGTCAAGTTTTTATTGAGACCCTTGCGGAGCACGGGTTACCTGCTGGTAAAGAATAATTGAGAATGATCCAGACATTAATCGAAATTCTGTACAAACTGGTTGATTTAGGGAACTCAACAAACTGTTTGAGATATGGAAGAGAATAATATTAGAAATGAAATGGTATCATAGAACAGGAGGAGAAATAAGTGATAGAAGAGGATAGACATGCATGATAGAATAAGAAGAGCTGCTACTAATTGCTTTACACAAAGAATAAATAGAAGGGAAGATATAAGAGAAGAAATAGTATTATAGAACAGAAGGAGAAATAAGCGGTAGAAGAGGATAGACATGCGTGATGAAACAAAGAGAGCTGCTACCAATTATTTTTCACACAGATTTATAGAATAAATTGAAAAAATTCTATTGCCAACACATGTCATGACCGACGTCAAACAAATTGACAAGTTACATTATCAATTTTATTGCATTTATGGATTTAAAATTTATGCATTTTTCATGCTATTCTACTCACGCCCATCTACATTTCAAATGAACCATTCAAAGAAAATTCGTTGAAGAAAAGAGAGAGAGTGAGAGAGAGAGTTAGTGGGAAAGAGTGTGAGAGAGTGGTGATGGTGGAGGAGAGGATGTGAGAGGGAGTGGGTGTGAAAAATCACCTATTTCAACCATCAGATCATCCAGTTATTAGAGAATACTTCTTTAGTTTATTTTCCTAAATTTCAAGATTCTGGAAAAATTCAACCCTGTTTAGGGAATTTCAAGGGAAATGCTTTTTTGGAGAAATTCTGTATCATCGAATATAATTTTATAATTTTTTTTTTTTTTTTTTGAGGGATGGGAAATGGGAAAACTTCAATATTTATGTTTTAGTCGGTTAGAACAATAAGAATTACTTTAGATATTTGAAAGAATTAGATTCAAAAACAGGAAAACTTGAAGCAATGATGATAACAACAAAATTGTGTATGTTGAAGAAAAGAGGAAAAGTGAGAGAAAGTTAGTGGGAAAGAGTGTGAGAGAGGGGATGATGGTGAGGAAGAGGGTGAGAGACGGATCGGGTGTGAAAAATCACATATTTCAACCATCAGATCACCCAGTTATGAGAGAATACTTTCTTAGTTTATTTTTCTTAATTTCAAGATTCTGGAAAAATTGAACCCTGTTTGGGGAATTTCAAGGGAAATTCTTTTTTGGAGAAATTCTGTAACATATAATATAATTCTATTTTTTTGTTATCTGTTTGGGAAATTTTGAGAAATTCTTTTTTGGAGAAATTCTGTACAATCTAATATAATTTCTTTATTATTATTTTTTTTTTTTGAGGGATAGGAAATGGGAAAACTTCAATATTTACTTTTTAGTCAGTTAGAACAATAAGAATTACTTTATATATTTGAAACAATTAGATTTAAAACAGGAAAACTTGAAGCAATGATGATAACAACATAATTGTGTTGCTATTGTTGTATATTGTTATTTTTTTTGAGGTAGGTGAGAAAATTTCAGTATTAACGTTTTAGTCAGTTAGAACAATAACAATTACTTCAGATATTTGAAAGGATGAGATGCAAAAACAGGAAGACTTGAAGCATAGATGATAACAACAAAATAGAGTGTGTAGTATTCAATTAATCCCAATTCATAGATGAATCAATAGATTGAAATTAATCAATGGAACACATACCATGGGAAGGGGTAAGACAGTATATGGCGACAGCTATAGGCTACACCAACCCATAGCATTTATGATCAATTTTGTATTTACCATCAAAGCTTAGAAATAGTTCCCAAATTAATGCACTTTATAATGGAACTCCTCTCTGTCATCAATGCTGATCCAATGAAATAACACTGCCAATAGACAATAGATTAAATCCCCTATTGCACTTATTATATTTTTAAACGTTTATTTTTTTCAATTTGAAGATTCTGGATTGATTCAACCTTGTTGAGGAAATTGGTAATTCCTTTTTTAAGGAATTTCTGTATCATTGGAAATGAATTTTAATAATTCTATTTTTTTTTTTAAACGGAAAATTTCAATATTCATGTTTTTGATCATCAAGGCGAGTAAAAGAGTGAGGTGCAAAGAAAAAGTGAACCTTGAAGCATAGATGACAATAACAAAATTGAGTGTGTGGTATTCAATCAATCCCAATTCCTTGATAAATCAACAGATTGAGATTAATCAATGGAACACATACCATGGGAGGGTGTAAGACAGAATATGGCGACAGCAATACACCAACCCATGGCATTTATGATCAATTTTGTATTTACCATCAAAGCTTACATATTTCCAAATTATCCACTTCGAAAAAAAAATCTTCTCTGTAATCAATGCTGAGGGTTGTCAATAGTCGAAGAATGAAAAATAGATTGATTTTCATTATTGAAATTTGAGAATATTTTTTTAAATTTAAGGTTCTGGAGAAATTCAAAGTTCATTCCTTCAATATTGTGATTTGTTTTCAAGAATTTATCCTTGTTCAAAAAAATTTTAGGGGGATATTTTTATGAAGAGTTTCTGTATCATCAAATATAATTTCATTTTATCTATTTTTTTTTGTGGAGGAAATTTCAATATTCATGTTTATGATCATACAAGATAGGTAGAATAATGAAGTGCCAGAAACAGGAAACCTTGAAGCAAAAATAATAACAAGAAAATTGAGTGTGTGGTATTCAATTATTGAATCAATATATTGAAATTAATATTGATTTTCCTATTAAAATGTGAGATTATTTATTAAAATTGAAGGTTCTGGAGAAATTCAACGTTTATTCCTTCAATATTGTGGTTCATTTTCTTTTTTCCCAAGAATTTAAGAATTTAAACCGCACCCATCTAAGAAGACTAGAAATTATTCAAAAAGCAATCCTTAAAGCTGGCTTTCGTAAATGTCGAAGATACCCCTCATCTTTATTATTTCAGGAAATTAGAGTTCTACCCTTGAAAAAATTATACATAAAGGATTTATTCACTCATGTTTATAAACATTTTGGTTCAATTTTGATACCATCTCTACATTCTCACAACACGAGATATGCAGCCACAGTTGGGATCAGATCTATCCAGCTGACGAGATCCTTCTCAACAACAAATTGCTTCTTCCTATCTCAAGTAATATATCGTAATTATAAAAGATTATTTCCGCAAAATAACATTTTTTCAGCAGTAAGTCTTCCAATTTTAAAAAAAAGATTGAAATATTGGTTGTTTGAAATAAGTGAGGAGGAGACTGTGGCTCTGGTCTTGGCGGGCGGCGGACTCACCTGACTGCAAAATTAACATGACTTTTACTGACTCTATACCAATACTGACTGACTCTATACGATACAGACTGGCTATATACGATACAGACGGACTTTACAATACAGAATGACTTTCTGCGATACAAAACTATGACATTCATTTGAATGAAATTACCCTCATAAATTGAATTAATTTTGCCTCTCTTTCTTCTCCCCCTTCATAAGGTTTCACTATACCATAACCTATAATATGGAAACTTAATTTAAGTACATAATTATTCGTATTTTATATTTTATATTATTCATCATTTGTGTACTTACTGTATTTTTGGAATAAAGAATATTCTTGATTGATTGATTGATTTATCCTTGTTTGAAAAATCTTTAGAGAAATATTTTCATGAAGAATTTCTGTAGGCTTATCATCAAATATAATTTTATTTTATCTATTTTTTCAAGGAGAAAATTTTAATATTCATGTTTTTTATCATTCAGGATAGGTAGAATAAAGAAGTGCAAAAAACAGGAAACCTAGAAGCAAAAATGATAACATCAAAATTGAGTGTATAGTATTGAATTAAATCCAATTCATTGATGAATCAATATATTGGAATTAATCAATGGAACAAATATCATGGGAATGGGTAAGTCAGAGTTTGGCGACAGCAATACACCAACCCACG
This sequence comes from Nilaparvata lugens, assembly GCF_014356525.2. Classification (NCBI taxonomy): domain Eukaryota; kingdom Metazoa; phylum Arthropoda; class Insecta; order Hemiptera; family Delphacidae; genus Nilaparvata; species Nilaparvata lugens. Next base: position 13,863,771 of record NC_052515.1, read on the forward strand.
ATATTTATGATCAATTTTGTAGTTACCATCAAAGCTCACATCGGTCCCAAATTATACACTTCAACCTCAGACTATGTAATCAATGCTTAGTATTATAATATTGAATGAAAAATACTAAGAAATTGTCAAAAAACCACTGATTAAATCTGATGAATAAAAACCACTGATGAATAATTACCACAATATCAACTCCTCAACTACACAAAAAGTATTATAATATTTGTAGATGAATAAAAAATGATAGCTAATGTTTTGGTGATCAATGATTCCAGATAATGACGATTCAAGAATTAATTCTGTTTAACATGAACAAGTAATGAATTAAAATATATCATATTTTTGGCGGAAGAATTTGAGTCACGTCGGATTAATTATGAATGAACCATTGCTATAAGATTCGATTAGCTTGTTAATGTTTATAAAACATTCATAAGCCTTAAGGAAAAACTGTAATAAAATTTATTCAATTTATTAGCTCTCAGTTATCAAATAAAATAAATAATATGACATGTCAGTTTTGTAGTAGTTGATATCTACTCCATCTACATAAAATATAAATAATAATTATGACCATTCAATTTATCTTGAAAAGATAATTTATCTTGATAAATTTTTCATTTTATTTATTCACAGTATCTAAGAAAGTACACCCTTAGTAAAGTAAACCATATATACATCACTGCAACATGCTTTCATCCACATATATATTATAATATAGCAATATCAGCATCGAACATGCAAAAAACAATATCAGCTTAGCTTGAAGCTTCAACAAAAAGTCAATGTTGAATTTTCAAGATATCCTGATCATAATATGCAAAATAAATTGCAAGCAGATAATATATTTTGAGCCTACAAACTAATAAAGATGCATATTGGGCTGAAGCTAGAACTATATTATGAATAATATATAAGTTAATTCAAGAATTAAAAAACACTCCATTCACATGGGCTACTTTTTAAATTAATAAAACAATATAAAAATCATAAAGCACCCTTTATTTTAAAGTTTTTTAAAAATTAAGAGTGCTTCAAGATTTTTCTATATTGTTTTATTTATTCAAGAATATAATATAAATAGAATATATAATACATGTATACAGTATGCAGTATAATATTTAAGTTATGTCAAGCACGCCAATTAAAACGATTGAAATCAAAAGAACCATGCCTGGCAAAGCGAATCTTCTAATTTTCAAACACAACTAAATTTACTAAGTATGAGGATTCCGTGTGAAAATAACATATCTAAAGCAAAGAACTGATAGAATAAAGATCAGAAAATGTAGGGTTCCTCTTAGTTATGAGTAATAAGGTTGATGATTTTTTTTATAATGATATAAGTTAGTGGTATTTATTTTATAATGTATTGGTAAGTTAAATAACTTCGAGAAAAAACGTTGAAGAAACGTAATTTCCTCATAAAACATTAGAGTTAAAATTAATCTTGAAAATATTGTATTCATCTGAATCGTATCCAGAGAAAACGTTTATGAAAATTGAACTGAGAAATAAAAAAATATGTGAAATGAGAACTGAATAACGGGACTCAATAAAATGGCTGACACATAGAGCCATCTAGTGGCGGTATGAGAGACTGTATACCATTTTCCGTTAGGCAACCAACCATTTTTACTATACTGAATGCCAGCTGCACAAAAGTCGGTTAATTTTTATTCGTGATTAATTTCACGAGAATCAATCAGGAAAGCCTTTTTTCAGAAAAGCCATCTCTAATTGGATCTTATGAAATTTATAACGATTAAAATTTAATCGGCTTTTGTGCAACCGGGCATGAGTAGCCTACATAACAGAAGTTTGGGGTGAGATTGCATAGTCAAGTCCCTATTATTCCAATCAATATAACGAAATATAGGATTCAAGAGATAAATAGAGGTGTAAGATAATAACCGATAAATGAGCTGATTAACTCAGAACAGGATCTGAAAACCGGCAGCCATCTTAATTAATTTCAATTTGAGCAATCAGGCTCTACATCAATCATTAGTGTTGAGGAAAGGATTGAATTCTACAGTCTATTACTTACTATTACTAGTAATAATTTTCGTTCAAATACTTCTACTTTCAAATGTTTTCAATTAAAATTTAGTGGAGAACCATCTATTCTATTATAAAGATAGAATTCAGTGACCAAGCAGGCCTGATTAGGTACCTTTCTATGAACGATGAACCAACCTCGTGGCCTCATTTTCTCTGATTGGGGTTGAAAATCTTCAATCACGCACAATTTATTACCGAAATAACGTCCACTGTACTATTTCAATAAACTGAACACAATCGCGAACCGATTTTATGGTGGATTTCGACTTTATGAGATCAAAATCCACGAGAATTAACGAGTTCAACCGTCCTGTTCAGAGACCCCGACGGAAAGAAAGATCCGTGTCTGAACATGTACGGTACAGAAATATGACAAAGGAAAAAATATATAAATTCAATTTATATCTATTGATTACTCTAAATAACCGGATTTATTGTTATTTTGAGGCAAAAAAATCATTTAAATTCATTTCATTGATCTGTTATCAGAATATTGATATTTTCATTATAATACATAACAAGAATTTATTATAAATATCCTATAAAATACTGTCGTGATCGATGATTTACATTCAAAATATTCAGATAAACAATGAATAACGATAAAACTAACAATTTCGTAGTGGATTGGAACTACTTTTTTATCAGTTAAGAGTTTCCTACAATGGGACAGATACAGTGATAACCGATAATCTGCCGGCGGCAAATTCAAAATCTGAACGTCCTGCAGGCAAGAGAATTTTTATGATAAAACGTTCAAAATTGAATCACTTTGAATGTCAATACATGATCAATTATTGCAGATATCTTCGATAGTAGTCGCAATTACTCAATAATTATGAATTTAGTATTCAAAGCTTGAATAATATTGTAAATTTAACTCTCAAATACCTGTTGTTTGGATGCAGGAACTTTGGGAAAAAACTATAATCTGTAAAGTGATATTTTCTGCAAGTGAGCCTATGGAATAATGAAAGTCGTTCAGAATAAATTATAAGGATCCTTAGAAATGAAAATAAAAATCTCAGTACCCTTTTTGAATCATTTAAGTGATTAATTTTTCAAGTGAAAATGGCATCAATGTTGAAACATGTTGTGATTAAATAATTCAAAAAGGGTACTGAGATTTTTATTTCTCTTTCTATTATTATACAAGTAGCCCTATACAGGAGAGAGATATATAAGGATCCTTCCTCATTCGATTAACAAAAAATCCACGGTTGATATCATAATTAAACCTAATTGATATCAGATTCAATTTATACAGTAGCATATATTTCTTTCATCATTGAATAGACTACACATTTTCTGTAATAAATCCTTCATATCTTATTTACTTGATCATGATGGATGCTCATCGTGTATGATCAACTAAAATATATTGTAAATAATATAGGAATAATATTGTGAAGCTATGTGGGATTCCATACATGAGTGATAAACATTATAAAAATGAAAATTTACTTGATCATGATGGATGCTCATAGTTTATGATCAATAAAAATATATTGTAAATAATATAGGAATAATATTGTGAAGCTATGTGGGATTCCATACATGAGAGATGATTGATATATTATATAAATGAAAATTTACTTGATCAAGATGGATGCTCATAGTTTATGATCAATAAAAATATATTGTAAATAATATAGGCATAATATTGTAAAGCTATGTGGGATTCCATAAATGAGAGATGATTGATAAACAAATTACATAAATGAAAATTATTTGATAGAGTGGCCCTACTCCTTACTAAACAAGTAGCTGTAGGCCTATTCAAAGAAACAGTAACCAATATAAGAAGAAAAAATAGGGAGGGAAATGGGGAGAAAGAAGAATCCAATAGGAAATAATGATTATTCAAGTCATTATAAGGCAAAAGATTGCATTTGAGGACTAGTTCCACTGGGAAACAATGAATATTGACGAATTGGAAATTGAAAAACGTTATGAAACAGTTGAATCCACCGGCGGAAAAGTTACAGACAAAATAAATCTGACAATACTACTTGTAAAACGGAAGTTAACATGAAACAAGAAGATTGTAACAAAGATTAGAACATGATAATATATGGCAGATATCTGGAAATATTTGTGATGAATCCTGCAGAAAACCCCCTCAAAAAATACCAAATGGATCTTCCTTACGCTCCACCCAGAAGAAACACTCATATCACCACAAAACTCCGCCAATGCCACATTTTTCGATGACAAGACACTTCACACATTTGAGTAATCAATGAAATTTGATAAAATTTCATGAAAGAACTCAACACAATTTCACAAAAAATGCGCTCAGCTAGGAGAGGCACCTCCAGAACACCACACTTTTGAATGATATAGCACATTACACTTTTGTGTAATTGATGTAAAATATGAATGAATTTGTTATATAATATAGAACACAGATAAATTGAACATAAAACACAGAAAAAGCGAGCAAAAAATCAACGATCTCCGTTAGAACATTACATCGCGACTTTATTGTGAACCTATCGCGCCACGTATTGGTTTCACCAGAGGTCCTCACCCGTCGACCTCTCAAACGCAACTGAATAATCAACAGTTTCTATGCTTATAGATTTCATTTGGATTCAACGTATTCTATTGGAGGCTTGTGATTGGTTGGAAGAAATGACGACGCGGGAAATAATGTCGAGCTCTGGTTTCACGGGTAGGTGAAATGATCGGTGAAATTATGATGAAACAATGATCGCTGGAGACAGTCGGCCGGCGTCAAAAGACAAGTCAGCATTTTCATTGTTTCGCAGATTGACGACTGTATTGTTCGCAATATCTCACACTTTGATGTTTAGAGCAGTAGACAGGGTTTTTATCAACAAAGAATTACAATTCATAGAAAAATAAGAATGTTTTGCTGGAGAGCTAGCGAGAAAGAGAAGGCATTATTGTAGATTGACTGATTGATTGATTGATTGAGTACTCTATTCATGCAGATTACAATATATACTGGCCTATACACTTATATAGAATAGCTTACAATACAGCAAAACTATAGATGAATTCACATAATATAGACTGCAAAAATAATTATTGAACTGTATATGATATGAATAAAGCAATTTGTAATAACTATAGATAGTTATATTGTTATGCATCTACATAAATTGGCGGAGCTTTGGACATATCAATGTTCATTCTTCGGAAATAATATTAAAAATATCCTTCCCACTAACTCTCTACCAAACTCTCTAGATTTGAGAGTTGAAGCACAGAATACAAGGCTTCAAAATTAAGATAGAGAACTCGCGATTATAGAAGTTTTCTCTGGTTGAAGTAAGAAGGTTCCATAGATGTGTTTTTTGATGCTTTTATCAGTGGATCGGGTTTTCATCGACAGAGAATATTTGAAATAATATAAAAATGGGAATGATTCATTGGATACCTAATGAGAGAGAGAAGGCATTATTGTAAGTTTGAGAGATGGAGTGAGAAGGTTTCTGTTTGGGAGAGGTGGAGAAAGAAGTTTACATGAAGAAATAAAAAATATAAAGATATATTTTTTATCGAGAAAGGTACAAAGAGTGTATTTCTTGGTAAAAGACAATTACGTATTTCAATTATAATTGAGCACATATGGAATGAGACAGAGCTATTTCTCAATATTTACTGGAATAACTTGTCATAATTAGAATGAGAAAGTTGACGATGATAATAATTATTAGTTTCATAATGAGTATAATCATAGATAAAGGAGCATAAGGAGCTAAGGAGATAAGAAGCTATATTTCTTGTCTCTGGTATAATCAATCAATAGATGCAACAAATTTGTAATACTTGTGAGTTCATTGTGAGTATTTGTTGGTGATTCAAGGTGTTTTTGTACTCAACATAAAAAATTATGTTGTTCGAAGCAACACAAATTTATAATTTATGAATCATAAATTCATTTCGTTATTCAAAAACAAGTACATTGAATGTGTACAGATCATCCATTCCATGAACTTGCTTTGTACTTTTTCCGGGTTTTCAATTGTTTGAATTCTTCAACAAGAGCTCATTTTCAATTGGCAAGCCACAGTAATTGAGAGGGATAACATTCCAAATTTGTCTGAAGAAATCTGATTTCTGAGAATTATTTACTTCAGCTTTCACTCAATTTTCACCAAGCAAAGCTCACTGAAATTTTTTGAAGAATGCAGTTATCTGTATAATTTATCAATAATTTTATCTCTTGAAGATGATTGTTGATGGAATAAAAGATTACTTAATTTTTTATAACTTCCATTGCTTTGTGATTGAATAAACACCTTTCATTCTGTCATCTCTATTCCTCCTCACCCCCTCATTGTCCGCTCTCCTCACTGTTTCTCCCTTCTATATAGATATAATATACTAAAATATATTTTCAATATTCTTTCCGAAGAATGGACATTGATATGTCCAAAGCTCCGCCAATTTATGTAGATGCATAACAATATAATTATTATCTATAGTTATTATATTACAAATTGCTTTTTCATATCATATACAGTTCAATAATTATTTTCTTAGTCTATATCATGTTAATTCATCTATAATTTTGCTGTATTGTAAGCTATTGTATATAAGTGTATAAGACAGTATATATTGTAATCTACGTAAATAAAGTACTCAATCAATCAATCAATCAATCCTCTCGCATTTTCGTCTTCCTATCTTCCCTCCTTCACATCATTCTACCTCAAAATCAAACGAATCCACCCCTCCACTATATCACTACTTTCTTCATTCTTATTCCACACACTCATCTTTGCTGGAAAACAAGAACAGGATAACTGGGAAGAAGGAAAGAAAATAGAAGAAAAAAACATATGCAAGAAAACATCAGGAGAGAAAACAGAAGAAAAGCATATGCTTTAGAACATTAGAAAATGAAACAGAGGAAAAGCATATGCAAGAGAACATTAGGAAAGAAAACAGAAGAAAAGCATATGCAAGAGAACATCAGGAAAGAAAACAGAAGGAAAGCATAATATGCATGAAAGCAGGCAGCCAACCTCATCCCAACCAACATGTTCGCGAATATCATTACACGTCAGGTTCACCAACCGAAACAATGTAAATAGACGCGCTCGGTGAATATTGAATCTTCATCGATGTATTCAAACACATTTGCATATATACCTGCCATATATTTCCACATGTTAAGACAAGGTAAATACATACGTAAACGTGTCTAAATATTCTACCACGTATTGTAATCCTATATACCCCTAGTATAGTATCCTAATATATATATGTGGTGGGATACAGCTGCTCAAGACAAGGGGTTTAAGATATAGGTAATGTGGCTTGAGATACCATAATTATTATTCTGTTCTGTATTGTACATTGTTTTTGTATTGGAATAAAGAAATTGAATTGAATTGAATTGATATAGGGAATAAGGGATGACATAATATAGGGTAAGCTCTTATGAGACGCTCAGTATAAGATAAGGATATCTTAAACTATTTTAACTAAAATATTTTGTGAATATTTAAAGTTTGTTCTATATTTTTATGGAAGTTCCATTATCAATCTATCTGAATTTGAAATTCTTTGTTTTACTCTGAATATCGGGGCATCGAGCTTCGCTCGTCATTTTTATTTATTGATAAACAGAACACAATTCTTCAAAATGATCGTGTTTATATTTTACAGCTGGCTATACGTCAGCTTATGAATTTCGAGGATGAGATACTTTGATTTTTCACATACGCACTCGCTCACTCACTTTTTTATCATCCACAGACGACGAAAGTCTCCGCTGATTTTCCAAGGATGAATTATCCTTTTAATGTCGTTCAGCGAGTTTTCCCAGGGATGAGACCTAGTGCAATTGAATTTTTATAGAGATCATAAACCAACTATGTTCCAAATTTCGTGAAAATCGTTAGCCGTTTTCGAGATCCGTTTGATATAAATAACCAAATATAAAAATATATTTACAGAAATTGCTCGCAGATAATAGGATTCATAGTTTTCAGATTGAAGATTTCGTGTTGAAATTGAAGTGGACATAACCTACATAATATTTGGACGAATTGTGACAAAATCAGGAAATTGAAGAAGTTTTGGGCAATAGCCTGTTCTTTTTTTTCGACTATTGTATTGTTTCCTCTTTCCAAAAAATAGTTTTAAGATCAATAATAGGAGTAGATTACATCATGACAAGAATATTTAAAATCCGTTTTTTGAACTATTTTTGAGGTGGTATATTATTAATCCGGTGAAGCCCGGATACCTGAGCAGTCATTGTACAAACCAGTTGAGAAAAGAGATAGAAGACGTCCAAGAAAGAGATGATCCAAATATATACAGGCAATGATGTCTTAACCTTGAAAGGGAGAAGGAGAGGAAGAACTATTTTGACGACACTACAGTCACGTTTTTGAATAAAAGTTGTTAGAAACTAGTACCATAGATGAAGGATAAGTAAGATACTATATTATTCTTGTCTCTGCTAGTACTTACGTGTGGAGCGCTTTTGGATTCTTAATCCATTTTCAACAACACTGCTGTCTTCATGATGAGATATTCTATAACAGATATGTTGGCTATAACAGATCAAAGAATACTTAAAAGGTTCTAGGTTGGCTATGTCGTAAATGGAAACATTTCATAATTATCAGTGTCATTTAAATCATCATGTTGGTCGTAAGTCGACATCTTTGAGTTGGTTGGAGTTTGTTCCAAAATGATGTGGAGAAATCAGATAGGTTGTTTAGCCTGCGCATACGCAGAGAAGCAAGAAGACTCAATCAGTCAATGAGAGCTGTTCAAATTGGAACTGTTACAATTTACCAGGCTTCGACTGTGGGGCAGGAATTTGTTACTGGAACAAGTTTTTGGTACAGAATCTGTCAAAATTGTTCCCAAGGGACGCAGAACTTTTTACCGGGTAAATTGTAAATCGGACAATTTACCACGGGCCCATTATATTGTTTATTTGGGTTCAAACGGACTGTTGATCATTCTCCGATTAAACCAAGATGATATCGACATCAGTCATTCAAATCAAGTGATCGACAAGAGTAGTCAAAAAGTATAGTGTAGATCCAAACACATCCAACAGTTTTCTCCAAACTATTTCTCCTCAATTTTGATAGATTTTCTTCCCACCAAACCTATACATAACCATCTTTTTTTAGTTTCAATCATTTGATTGACGCTTTCCATTGTTTTCTGTCCAGAGCTGTACTTTTCAGTTGGATGTAGCTCTGGATCCCTAGATCTTTGGTTACCTGCTTCAGATATTGTAGCCAGGGTCTTCCGCGAGCCCTTTGTCCAATCATCATACCTTCCAGTATTCTTAACGTGAATTCGTTGTGCCTAAATACATGGCCAAGCCAAGAATGCCGTCTGTCCTTAAAAATACGGAAAAAAGATTGATTTTCCTCAACCCTTTGAAATACTTCCTCATTAGTAATACAATAGAGAAACAATAGCGTAAGTAGATATCCCATGGTATAGGGCGTTTATGTCGCAACTTATATTGTTATCTCAAGCCAATTACTGTCGATTTTTACTGTTTTGACCGGGTAAGAGTGTATGAACGGCACAATATGAGAGACTACCAGCGTCATAAAGCTTCACGGGAAAGAACTACGTGGACTATCAGCTTGAGATAACAGTAAAAGTTGCAACATAAACGCCCTGTACCATGGGATATCTATTTATGCTATTGTTTCTGTATGGTAATACTATCATTAACCGTAGAAAAACGAAATATGGTATTAACCATAGATAATCATAGAAAACCGAGAACTATATTTCGTTCATCTCTGACATCACTATATATCAACTATACATCAGACACATGAGACATATTGAGCTCATACGTCACTACAAATCCACACAGGCACATCGGACAATATAAACCTAGATAAACCAATAGGCAATTATTACAATTGCGTCGGCCATTACACTAATTACTCCACCTGTTAAATCGCGTAGCGCAATTGTCATATTGATGAGATGCGAATAGCATCTGATAGAATATAATCATCTCATTGGTGCCGACTGACAATTATGTACAAAGTGACTGGCTAATACCTGTGGGCTACGGGCCACTATGTAGGCCTAATCATACGGCAATTCTGCTGCAACGGATCAGTATTGATTTTGTATTAACTCAGAGGCAAATGATCAGAGTTTGTCGTTATTATCTGATAATTCAAAATTTGGGAATCTGAAAAATGTTTCCTCTCAAGGTTTCTATCCTAACATTTTATTCATGCAGGTGAATGTAATTCATAAAACCTTGTAATTAATCGGTTCCTGGGCTGACATATAGTATCTTAAGTCACAAGGACGGGAAGGCGCCTTTTGCAGGCAAGAATGATGTTTCTAGTCGAGGCGTTCGCCGAGACTATAATTTCATTCGAGCACTACAAAAGACATTCACGTCCAAGTAACTCACACTATTTTTTGTCATAATGATCTAGAAAAGAATAATTGGGAAACAGAAAACATTACCTGCTTGTGCTACATGCATTCTATAACAATCATAACCTAGTTTACAAGTTTCTAATCAGGAATTTCTTGATTGTAGTTGACAAAACTTCCACCTGGAGCGCTAAAAGGCGGATTTTGTACCAGTTTTCCAAATTCGGAACTAGGGAACATCCTCGACTGTAGAGAAAACATATGATTTTATTACAGTATAGTATGGTGTAATGAGAATCATATGTTTATTTGTTCTACGATCAGCTGTTAACGGGCTTGTAGATAGTAAAATAGACCTTCAACCATCCTCTGTAAATTAGGAATCAATAATATGCAAAATTTCAAGTTAATCAGTTGAGTTGTTCAGACATGTTGATGCGTCATTCGTGGATTTTCTATCTCATACATGTATAAGCAAATTCTTTCCTTCATTATATTATGGACCAGCAGGTAACTCGTGCTCCGCAAGGGTGTAATTAAAAACTTCGTAAACTGAAAAATTGACCTACTGGAATGTTGGAGAATTTAAAATAGGTCTATAACCATCCTCGGTACATCAAGAATCAACAAGCAGAATTTCAAGTCAATCAGTTGAGTAGTACAGACAATGATGATGATGTGTCATTCGTGGATCTCCTATCTCATACGAATCGTGTATAAGTCAATTTGATGGATGAATTTCAAATATTGATTCATAACTAACCACTCAAGATCTAGGAAAGACTTGTAGAATGCTGCTTTCTTTCATATTCAAACTTCAGTTAGGCTCAACTCACACTTACGCGACTCATGTCGAGAAGAGACTCGACTCTAGTCGAGAGCATGTGTTTCTGAATGGTGACACTCAGACCAGTCGATTCTAGTCTGCGCGACGTCACCATTTGAAAACACATGCTCTCGACTAGAGTCGAGTCTCTTCTCGAACTGAGTCGCGTGAGTGTGAGTTGAGCCTTAGATGCTCTGACTCTTTTCAGAAAAGGTGTGCTTGAAACACGAGTGAAAGCAGTCCATCAAGAGAGAAAGATGTAATATTATTACTTCTCAAGATAGAGGAGGAGAGTGAAAAGGGATAGATGAAGCGTATGGTATAGAAGAGTGGAGATTGTTCAGGTGTGAGAGTGATGAAGGATGTAAATAAGACGAGGATGTTTCAATTCGTGTTTTCAATCTGTTATTGTATATTAAAAGCTTTCCAAAAAAGGGTACTATTATGATATTTTACAAATAAGACGAGGATAATATAGAAGGGAGAAAACTTCGAAGGGAAATGTTCGAGCGAAGAGGGAAAAATCATAGGAAAATTTCAATGATCAGTAGAGAGAGAATAAATCGTGAGAAGGGGAGAATTAGGAAGAGAGAAGGACGGGAAATATGAGAAGAAACGTTTCACAAGTGAAAACAGAGAAGAGAGGAAATCAGAGAATGCCTTTGACCATTAAATATAAAATAAATCGTCAGACGGGGAAGAAAAGAGGGGGAAAATGAGATGAAATGTTTCACAAGAGAAAAACAGAAAGGATTAGCAAAGGGAAAACAGAGAGAAAGAAAGTAGATAGCAAAAGAAATGATGGAGGAACATAAAAGTATAGCAGCATAAAGACGAAAGATCTGAAGATTCAGATTCAGATTCTTTTATTCATGTGTTTAACAATACCGAATTCAACTTACGTTCTAGCGTTAAAAATAAATACCAGTAGCAGTAAAATAACATGGTGAATCATATTACACTAAAGAGTTCTACAATAATATTGAGCTAGAAAGATGACGAAATATGCGATAGTTAAGGTACTACTGTAATGTTTTCACATGAAACGGTGAAGTTTGGACCTTAAGAAGGTCCTAAGATGTCCATTCTCAGAGAGAGTATCAAGGATACCCTCCCCTTCAGCACTTAACCGTGGGTTAGAGTGACAGAGAAGAGAGGAGAATCAAGAAAATGTCATTGATCAATAGAAAGAGAATAGATCGTGAGAGGGAGAAAATAAGGACCTGAGAAGAGGGGGAAAATGAGATGAAATGTTTCACAACTGAAAAACAGGAAATACTAGCAGAGGAAAAACAGAGAAAAAGAAAGTAGAGCGATAAAGAAACGATGGAGAAAGTCAATAGTGTAGCAGCATACAGGAGAAGATCTGAAGAGTGAGAGAGGAGAGAGGAAAATCAAGAAAATGTCATTGACTATTAGAGAGAAAAAAAAACGTTAGAGGGAGAAAATAAAGACGAGAGAAATGGGGGAAAATGAGAAGAAATGTTTCACAACTAGAACAGAGAAGACTAGCAAAGGAAGATCAGAGAGAAAGAAAGTAGAGCGAAAAAGAAACGATGGAGGAAGTCAAAAGTGTGCAGCATAGAGACGGAGATCTGAAGAGTGAGAGAGAAGAGAAGAAAATCAAGAAAATATCATTGACCACTAGAGAGAGAATAAATCGTGAGAGGAAGAAAATGAGGACGAGAGAGAAGGGGGAAAATAAGGAGAAATGTTTCACAAGTGAAAAATAAAAAATTCTAACAAAGGGAAAACAGAAAATAGAAAGTAGAGCGAAAAGACGAAGGAAAATTGTGAATCGTTGGAGGGAGAAAATAAGGACGAGAGAAATGGGGGAAAATAAGAAGAAATGTTTCACAAGTGAAAAACAAAAAAATCTAGCAAAGGGAAAACAGAAAATAGAAAGTAGAGCGAAAAGACGAAGATCTGTAGAGTGAGAGGAAAAACAAGAGGAATTATTGCTAATGGTGGCCTATATAGTAGGCAGTTTTCCCCAAAAAAGGCCCCCATTAAAACGAATTCATGGGAATATTATACGAATGATGTTTTCCGAATAGAAATGGGGAAAAAGAGGCGGACATTCAGATGTTACGCTGAGTCGCGTAATTTGCTCCATAACATGTTAATTTTTATTGGACGATTTTTGCAGCTGAACAGCAATCCGAAGGGATACACTCAATTTCTGGGGCGTATAGCTTTTCAGCAGACCCTGTATATAATTTAAATGTATGGGGTGATTTGTCATTATATGAGGGAATACTTCAAATGTGAGTTTGCTACTGGGATATTTTATTGCAATGATTTTAAGCTCTTTAATACTTCCGTTTAGGATGAAGTATCACGGAAAAATCAGGGTAAGTTGATCTACTAAGTTGTGTTTTGAGAACTACTAATAAAACGTCTTGTTTTGATCCATTTCAATAATATAAGGCTATTTTTTTGTGTAGTTGATAAGTTGATATTGTGGTAATTATTCATATTGAATGACAAAGACTAAGAAATTGTCAAAAACCACAGATTTATTGATACTTAGAAACTTTAGTTTATTCATATCGAATGAAAAAGACTAAGAAATTGTCAAAAAAACACAGATCTATTATATAGAGTTTATCAGAGATTGACAATGGTGTAATAACCTAAACCGGTCTTTCTAAGTATTAATAAATCTGTGGTTTTTTGACAATTTCTTAGTCTTTTTCATTCAATATAAGGCTACTCCAACAACTATAAGACTTAACCGATTTCAGACTATGTGTAACCATAGAGAAAGCGTAAGTAGATATCCCATGGTATAATGAGTTTATGTCGCAACTTTTACTGTTATCTCAAGCCGATTACTGTCACTTATTGTCGTTTTTTACTGTTTTGACCTGGTGAGAATGTATGATCGGCACAATATGAGAGACTACGAGTGTCACAAAGCATCAAGGGAAGGAACTACGTGGACTATCGGCTTGAGATAACAGTAACAGTTACGACATGTACTCCCTATACCATGGGATATCTACTCACACTATTGTTTCTCTACGGTGTAACCTTATCTAAATTTGGGAGAAGAATAGCACAAGGTTACCTTATTTTTTCTCTCCCTATCATTTTGATTATGTACTTATTGTATATGAATCAATGAAGGATAAAACTTGAAAGTTGAATCTCATTGATAAACACTACCCTTGGGAAAATCAGGGTAATTTTATAGTAATCAAATTTAATTATTCTTATTCAAATACAGCAATCAAATATTTGAAGACTACAAAGTATGCATTATGTGATTCATCTATGGTGAAGTCCTCGTTATGATGGTTGTGGAGAAAGATGGGTGAGCAGTGTTGCTGATTCTCTGCCTTGCATAGAGGCATGGGATTCAATAGGATACCGGTATATCTGTTGTAATATTAACTGCTCGTTCTTGATGAAAAATAACTCAATAATATTTTATTCGTAGAGGAAATATAACCTTCAATAATTCAATGTATATTTTTATATTTGAAGCTCCATTTTCTGTCAATTTATATAATATTCCCTATCTATCATTTATATCCACTATTATCGGTACTTCCAGCTCCTATAGAAGTAGACAATTCCCACAGTGAGATTTTCTATAGGATAATATCTATGAACTATTATCTAATTGTTTCATAGAATATTGTTTTTTCTGAAATTTCTCATATGAATCCACTTATACAGCTTGAAATTTCCAATACATTCAGAATTATCTGGAACAAAATACTGTTTTCACCAGGAATTTCTCAGTGATCCTTCAATACATTAAGAATGATATATAGAACAAAACACGTTTCCCACTTTAAATTTATCATTGAAATCCATCAACACATTCAGAATAATCTGTAACTTGACACTGTTTCCAATATACATTTCCCATTAAAATTCATCAAAACATTCAGAATAATCTAAAACTAAACACTGTTTTCAATATAAATTTTCCATACTAAATATGACTTCAATAATACTTATGACTATACTATATGACTTAAATATGAATAATAAAGAACAGAACACTGTTTCCACTCTTAATTTATCATTGAAATCCATCAACACATTTAGAATAATCTGTAACTTGACACTGTTTCCAATACACATTTCCCATTAAAATCCATCAATACATTCAGAATAATCTAAAACTAAACACTGTTTCCAATATAAATTTTCCATACTAAATATGAATTCAGAATAATAAAGAACAGAACACTGTTTCCACTCTTAATTTATCATTGAAATCCATCAACACATTCAGAATAATATGAACAAAACACTCTTTCCAGTTTAAATTTATCATTGAAATCCATCAACACATTTAGAATGATTTGTAACTAAACACTGTTTCCAATATGAATTTCCCTCACTAGATAAAAATTTTGAATAATATAGAACAAAACACTGTTTCCACCAGGAATTTCTCAGTGATCCTTCAATACATTAAGAATGATATATAGAACAAAACACGTTTCCCACTTAAATTTATCATTGAAATCCATCAACACATTCAGAATAATCTGTAACTTGACACTGTTTCCAATATACATTTCTCATTAAAATCCATCAACACATTTAGAATAATTAAGAAAAACACTGTTTCCAATATAAATTTTCCATACTGAATATGAATTCAGAATAATAAAGAACAGAACACTGTTCCCACTCCTTATTTATCATTGAAATCCATCAACACATTCAGAATAATCTAAAACTAAACACTGTTTCCATTATAAATATTCCATACTGAATATGAATTTAGAATAATATAGAACAAAGCACTGTTTCCACTTTAAATTCATCATTGAATAAATTTACATCACTCTTAATCCATCAATACATTTTTAGAATAATCCCAGTACAAAACACTGTTTGCTCTACAAATTTAGAATAATATACAACAAAGCTCTGTTTCCACTTTAAATTCATCATTGAATAAATTTACATCACTCTTAATCCATCAATACATTTTTAGAATAATCCCAGTACAAAACACTGTTTGCTCTACAAATTTAGAATAATATAGAACAAAGCTCTGTTTCCACTTTAAATTCATCATTGAATAAATTTACATCACTCTTATCCATCAATACATTTTTAGAATAATCTAGAACAAAACACTGTTTGCTCTACAAATTTAGAATAATATAGAACAAAGCTCTGTTTCCACTTTAAATTCATCATTGAATACATTTACATTACTCTTAATTCATCAATACATTCAGAATAATCTAGAACAAAAACTGTTTGCTCTACACATTTCCAATGAGATCCAACAATACCTCTAAAACAAAATTCACTTGTGCTGTTCACCTCACTCCACCAATAAATTAATAATAAATGAGGCACAATGAAAGCAATCACTAGCATTTACTGGCCTATCCACTGGCGAGTTCACTGGTGAATTTACTGTCATTTACTGGCACATTCACTGACGCATTTACTGTCATGAGACCGAGCGATGCTCTCACTTTAAACTCTCTTTGTGATCTAGTAATTACACTCAGAGCACCTACTTGCCGTTCATCCGTTTTATCAATCAATTTACTGTTAGTCTCTATTAATTAAATTGATTAAAGGGCCGAATCAATTTATTATTCTGTCTAAACTACAACATCGGCTGAGTGAAGAGCAAATATTTGACGCTCACGTCCAATCTCTCTTTGTTTTTCTCTCTCTTACACTCTCAATAACTTTCTCTCACTCTCTCTCACGTTCTATTTCTGCTGAATTATATGCTCCTCACACACAGACACACACACACACACACACACACACACACACACACTCTCTCCCACACACACAAATTCTCTCTCACTTCCCCTCTGACACTCTCTAACCACCCTCACTATCTCTCTGATTGAAGTAGCAGTGCCCAATCAATTTTTCCGCGATAAATGCATTTCAATCTTCAACTTGGTGCCAATCTAACAAAGTCAACTCAACTTAATGCCAACCTGACAAATTATCAATTTAGTTACCAGTTCACAACTGTTTCGAAGAGGTACTCTCTCTAGATTATAGTTCTATATTAATATATGGTATGGACATTTTTCAATCATAATTAAGAGAATAAGAAGAATATACATGCTAAAAGACGAACTTAAAACCCTTAAAAACCACCCTTAGAGTTAAAATATTGCCAAAGATTTTCTTACTGCGCCTCTAAAGGGCCACCTGAACATACCTACCAAATTTTAATGTTTTTGGTCCGGTAGATTTTTAGTTCTGCGAGTGAGTGAGTGAGTGAGTGAGTGAGTGAGTGAATCAGTCAGTCAGTGAGTGAGTGCCATTTCGCTTTTATATATATATATATATATATATATATATATATATATATATATATATAAACTGACCTAGTATGTACTCATGTTTCTAATTGAAAAGTGTCTACTTTTTGTTGTGGATAGAAACATTTAGTTTGTAGATAGAGTAATCTGCAAGAAAAATGAGAAATCAATTTAGTAATTAAATGAATTACTTATTTTCATCTTGGATGAATGTATACGAGTATCTGCACTGTGATGTCGCAGTTTCATTTATTTGAGCAGGACTACCAAGTAGTTTTCTGAATATCCGTGAAAGCATGTTTTTGAAATAGGTATTAAAAAGTATTAGTGATGTTGAGCTAAAGACTGTTTTATTCATTCATATCAAACTGTATCCTTATTATTCATAAATCCCTCAATTCTTAGTATGATTTCAATTCAAAAATAACCAAGAAAATTTTCATTGGTAAAATAAATTTTTATTTGGAGAAAATAATTACTATATTCATATATTGAATAAAGTAAAGTGAATAAATAAGTAAATTCGTATGGCTTTTGTTGGTGGGGAGTCCCTTTCGGGAAGGTTCCACCGCCTGAATATATAATTTAAGCCGTCAATGGGCCTCACGACTGTCATACATCAGCCGGGACCGACAATTTAGCGTTCCCATCCTATTGAATAAAAAGACTAGATGTTTCCCAACCACAGGAGATGTGATGATTGTTCAATCACAGATTTATACAATCTAGATACCAGACTCGTTTGGTTACACCATCATCAATTTCTGATAA
The DNA here is from genome assembly GCF_014356525.2 of Nilaparvata lugens. Lineage (NCBI taxonomy): Eukaryota > Metazoa > Arthropoda > Insecta > Hemiptera > Delphacidae > Nilaparvata > Nilaparvata lugens. Next base: position 13,882,089 of record NC_052515.1, read on the forward strand.
ACTAAGACTACAAGAGTGAAGAGCATAGTATAATGGTCGAGCACCACTATCCAGTGAAAGCCGTGACCTTTCAAGGTCAACATTTGCGATTGGTCTAAACGTGCCCCTCTCTCTTTAGCGGTTCAGACAAAACAAAATGGCTATTTAGACAGCAAACGCAGCAGAGATTATTGAGAATTTATATGTTTATTTATTTATTAATTCATATACAAATACAATGCAGGTAAAAACAACAGGCATTCGCCCAAAACTGCTTTAAACCTTAATTTGGAATACACAGTCTAGAGGTTATGTAAATGATAACTTAATTCACACACCATTTTGAGTCTAAAAAAATTTAGTCTATCTACTACAATTTTGAATTTATCAGATCAATTAATTTCAAAATACAAATCCAAACAAAAACCTTCCTCCACAATCACCAAAATATAAAAACATTCACTTAAATGATACGAAATAGATATACAAATTTAATAGAAAAATGTCACAGGAACATGGTAAGGCAAAGGAATAAAAAAATACAATAACAAATTCATGATAAAATAAGATTGGTGGTGTTGTATTGCTTGAAATGAATCTAATCGTTCAAACTTGTCTGGCAATTGAATTTTTTTGGAATTGGAAGTGCACATGTCCATTTTTTTACAAATCACTATTTATTTCTTCATAAGTTGACATTTTTTAAATTTCAATTGCATAACGTGTTTTCTAATATCTGTATTCATCAATAAATATTCTTATAAGTGATGGAATTTGTAAAAATGTGAATGAAACCAGTTTTCTTGCATGAGAATTTAAATTCATGGACAATCATGTTGTGCACTTTCAATCCTGAACAAATCAATACTCGTTAGGATCCAATGAATGAACAAATCAATAAAGAAAATTGGAGATCTGTCAGGAACTCGAGAGCAGAGCGTTTTGCTGAGATTTGAATTTCTTAAATTATAATTATATTGTTAATTGATAACCTTCTATCCGAATCACATGAGAAAATCCACTCTCTTAGAGTACATAGGAAATTAAAGTAGATCAAGATCAGAATTAGAATACAGTAGATACAAGCTGAAATATTGGAAATAAGATTCTCAATAAAAGGGCGTCAACATGACTACATGTTCTCTACTAATCAGAGCAGCAAATTTGGAAGCGCAGTTTTGTGAAGCAATAAAGTTTTATAGCTTGTGGATTGTGGAAAACTTTGCTTGTAAATGAGGTTGGGTTGGAGAACGAATAATGGCTCTGATTGGATCCTCTTATTAGTTCCCAATTCTGCCCCCATTTATTTCTATCGCTAGTTGAGAATTTGAAAATCAAACAAATTAATTATTCGGTTCCACAAAGCTCGTTTAAGTGCCGGTTGCACAAAAGCCGGATTAATTTAACCGTGATTAATTCCACGAGAACCAATCAGAAAAGCTGTCTTTCCAATAACGCCTACTCTGATTGGTTCTTGTGAAGTTAATCACGGTTAAAATTTAACCGGATGTTGTGTAACCGGCACTAAGACTTTTAAATATGGTCAAATCAGGTATAAAGTGCAGTGCAACATATTAAAGTTACTGTAACGAGTTACTGCTTATACTGTATAGTAACTGTAGAGCATCGGAACTAAATTTAACTATTGACGATGTCTAAAATCGCACAAAAATCTATAGGGAAACCATCACTGACAGAAAGAGGATCTGACAGAATGAAAAGGTACTGGGAAGAAGGAAGAGAATTGAAGCGAATAAACAAGAAAGAGGACTAACCAAAGACTCCAGTGATCCCATGTGGTCATGAAATTGAAAAAAAAAACTGTAGAACATAATGATTTCCAAAACCAATACAGAAACATAAGGGTCGGTTTTCGAGCTCGGGATTTGGCTAAGTTCTGGACTTTAAACAGCTGGAGTCAGAAAATTAGCTTTCCAGAACGGGGCGGGGCGTAGATGCAGTCCACCTTTAAATTAAATTTCGTAAAACTAGAAAATTGAACACAAAAAAATAGTGTAAAGTTCAGCTATTTTAAATTATTCAGGAATGTTTTATTTCGTCAAGGAAAAACGTTTCCAATGATAGAAATGGGAAAATGAAGATTATCATAAAAACTGCGACTACGCCTTATATCGGAACTAGCCGTCAGGCTCGCTTCGCTCGCCATATCCGTCTCGCCAGGGGGCTCCGCCCCCTGGACCCCCGACTGGATCGTCCGAGAATGAGATCAGCAGGCACGCTTCGCTCGCCTGCATTTTCATTTGAGCATTTTTATCATATGTTAGGACAATCCGTCGGGGTCCAGACTAAACGTCTAGCAAAACGGATATGGCAAGCGAAGCGAGCCTGACGGCTAGTAATATAATATTCCCAGGATTGAAGTAGCAGTGCCCAATCAATTTTTCCGCGATAAATGCATTTAAATCTTCAACTTGGTGCCAACCTAACAAGTCAACTCAACTTAATGCCAACCTGACAAAATTAAATTTAGTTGCCAGTTAACAACTGTTTCGAAGAGGTACTCATCAAGATTATAGTTCTATAGTAACATATGATATGGAAATTTCAATTATAATTAAGAGATTGGGAGAAGAAGAATATACATGCTAAAAGACGAACTTTAAACCCTTAAAACACACCCCTTACAGTTAAAATATGGCCAATAGATTCTTAGTGCGCCTCTAAAGGGCCAACTGAACAATATAAAATAAAAATAATATAAATACAAAATTTAAATATATATAATTAATAATATAAATTATATTTTTATATTATATTTATTATATTTTTTTATTATATTTATTATATTTTTATAATTTTATTTTTATATTTATAATTTATATATAATAAAATTTGAACGTTTTTGGTCGGTAGATTTTTAGTTATGCAGTGAGTGAGTGAATGAGTCTGTCAGTCAGTCAGTCAGTCAGTCAGTGAGTGAGTGCCATTTCGCTTTTATATATATGGAAGCCATCTTCTGACTCCAGCTGTTTAATAAAGACCTCAATAGATATGATTCGGCGGTTTTGACTCTGGCGAGTCCCAGAGTCGAAAATGAGTGACTTGGGCCAGTTTGTGACACCTGTGGAGTTCCCTGGTGTAGACTTTCAAAAATAACGGTCAGCAGTCAAGAACTTAGCTAAATCCCGAGCTAGGAATCCGGCCCAAGATAGATTATTCTATGACCAAGCTGGAAGAGCCCTTTTGCATAATAATAATAATAATGATATCGAGTGATCTGGCTGGCTCAGGTCTGGTGTCAGAGTTTTCAGGTCGCAACTGATCAATTTCAGGGCCTCTCACACGATTGAAAACAGCAAGCATTGAAATTATAACAAACTACCGATTTTGCAGTTACTATTTGGTCCAAAGGCTCTAGAAGCCACGCGACGATTGGTCAAATTGATTCCCTTCGCCCAATAGGAGACCTTTTCTAAATAGTGGGGGGATTCCCCAGCCGCGAGACCAGATTACGTTTCGGAGGACACTTTGCTAGGAGCACTACGAGAGTAAAGATGTAGTCATTATGTTTCGCCCTTTTTGGGCAGGTTTACAAGTTTATATCATTAGTTAATGTAAAGCTAGTTTTATTTTTATTAAAGTTTAAATTTTCTAGTAGTGCCATGTCCTGAAAAGTTTAATTGTGTTCTTCATCGTGTACGAATAATGTTTCTTCAAATAACCGCTAAGGTACGTAAAATAAGTTAAAATATAATTTAGGGATTTAATTGATTGAAACTTCCATGAAAGTATGGTATAGCAAAGCCTGTTATTTTTCAAGTTAATAATATTGATTGAGAATAATCGTTTTGATTTTATTAGTGATGGAAGATAATTATTTTTTTTTTCTAAAGAAGTATAGAAAGTTTTTAGTTACGTTACTATTGAGTTATTGTTTTTCTGGAGATATATTATCGTAGAGTATTGCTGAAAGTCAGGAAGATAGCCTTAAATGGAATGAAATTTTTAAGATTATGTTCATATTGAGTTTATGACATTTTATAATTTTATATTTTTCAGACTCTGTTTTCTTATGTCATTAAGGCTGTCGAATGATTTAGTAATTGAGAAAGAGAATGAAATCAGAACGTCAAGATAAATCTAAATTAATAACAGGATAAACTCCTGTTTTAGCTTTTGATGAATTGTAGGAAGAGTTAGAAATTAATGCTGTAATACATTTATTTACAGCGGTTCATGTGTGTCGCCGAACCAACTCATGTACTACACCACTTTGGTTCCGCAATTTTATGTAACACCGCTTAAAGACACCCGTTCAGACGACAGTTCTAGGGACGTAGGAGGACGTCGCCGTCAAGCCAATTCAACCGGTAAACGTTCACCGCCAAAACAAGTACTGTAACCCCGACGATAAAGCAACGTACAGACCACGAAAGTGCAGTGTAGTGAAACAAAGTTCATTCGAGAATGTCAATCAAAGTGGGGATTCAAAATTATTATGAAATGGGTTATATGGGTTACTATCGACGAAATTTGGGTTCAACGGGCTTTTCTCTCTGAGTAGTTTCGTGTTGAAATTAATTTGTTATTTTATGACTGATATTGTTTGGTTTTGTGACGTATTGCTATCTAAACGAAGGATAGTAATGCGCCCCAAATCGGATGAAGAATGTCAACAAAGTACGCATGAAATTGTTGTTTCTGTTGTTCGCTTTTAGTTGCCAATGTTATTGAAGCTGTTTGTATTTTTCAATTATTTCAAATTGTAGTGTTATTCTATAGTATGAACCTATTA